>NW_006799066.1:1767072-1770865 GCF_000442215.2 Lipotes vexillifer | reverse complement strand
TCGCCCCGCCCCCTCCCGATCTTACACGGTCCGCCAACGCTCGCGAGAGCCCTCTCGCCTTCCACGTCTGCCACGTTCCAAAGGACCGGGACAGACTGGAAAGTCGAAAGCAGCACGCGCTCGCAGGCGGCTGCGTCGCGCCAGAACAGCCCTAAATCTGTAGGGGGTGGGGGAGGGCGGCCGGGTTCCGTCCCCCTCATAGGGACCCTTGTGATTGGCTTCATGTCCCGTCACTCAGCTTTCCGCGGGCGGGGCGGGGGCGCGGCCTCGGGCGGGAGAGCGGCGCGCTCTCGCGTCAGGAGGGCAGTCACAGGCTCGGCGCACGCGAGGGTCGGGCGCGCGCAGGAGGCACGCGGGCCAAAGTCCTCGGAGGCGCTGCGGGCGGTGCCGAGACACCCGCGCGGCTGCAGGAGCCGCACCCCGCACCCGCTGCAGCGCCCGCCGCAGTCAGCGCGCCCCGCGCCGCCCGCGTCCCCCACGCCCTGAGGGAGTCCCCCACCCCTCGCCTGCTCCAGTGGTGCGCGCCATGGCCCCGCGCAAGAATGCCAAGGGCGGCGGCGGCAACAGCAGCAGCAGCAGCAGTTCCAGCAGCCCGAGCAGCTGCACCAGCGGCGGCAGCAGCAGCCCCGGGGCCCGGAAAGGTCAGAGGCGCTTCGGGGCCGGGGTCCGGGGCCGGCCCTGGGGGTGGGGCCCGGGCGGCGGGCGCTGCGGGTCCACCGCACCACATGCCGCGGAGCGTCTCCTCCATCCTCCGCGTCGTTCCTCCTTTGGCCGCGGGGCGGAGGCCGCGCTCGGTGGGCCTGGCGGGCGGGCTGGAGGGGCCGGGCCGAGCGGGGTCCGCGGCCTCGGGTTGGTCACGCCGGGGAGCCACTTCCCGGCCGATCCTTCACCTGCAGTGCGCAGCCGAGATGGAGATCGTATTGAACTACTCTTTCTTGGCTTGCCGTGTAATTGGTGATGGGAGTAAGAGAAACAATTTACCTTTGCCGTGCATATTTTGGGGAGTTTGGGAATGAGCCAAAGTCAGAGAAAATAAGTTCCTTCCAAACCAGCAGCTTTTAAGAGCAACTCAAAGGAGAATATTCTGAGAGCTGCAGGAGTGAGAGTGTGGGAGTGATCTGAATGTTCTCGAAGATTATCTTAGATACTTTTGCTTTTATGTAGCTTTCTTATGGTGCGAATACTGGGCGAGCTTCTCTGTTTTTTCCCTTTGTCTTTAAAAAAAATCTATTGGATATTCACCTTTCTCTTCCATGTGCTTATCCAGGAAAGAGGGAGAACAGATGTTTTAAATCTGTTTCATCTCATATTTCAGTGGTTCTCGGTTTCTTTTATACTTCCTTTGACTCATATTTAGGATATTGAAACTGCAATACACATGTGTATTGAATGTGAGCTGTAAACTTTCTTTTTTGAAATGATTTTAGATTTTTTGTTTCCTGAGGTCTACAAGTAATGTATTTATATGTATCAAGAAAGTAAATCAGAATACTGTAGTCATACTTTAAAGAACTGTTTTTTAAATGGCACTTACCACTATCCGACATTATTATTTTCACGTGTATTGCCTTCCTGTCTCACTCACTCCTTCTTTTTCACCCCTATTCCCAACTCCTAGAGTGGGTCTGGCCCTTAATAGTTGCTCAATAAATTATTTGATTAGTGGATGAATAAATTTAAATGGTAGTACAGTTAAACTCATTGCATAAATTTACACTCTGAGAACTAGTATTTGTAGAGAAAAAGTACAGTTTGAATTTCAAAACAGGCATGTTAATTTACCTTTGGCGTAAGTAAAAGTTTGTGTTCCTTTGCCACTTGCCCTTAAATGCCAGTCAGTTGACTTAAACAGGCAGACGGGTAGATGCACTGTCTCAGGCAGCTCTGGCTACCCTTTTTAAAGTTTCTAAATGAGAAGAGCCCATTGGGCAGCTTAAGCACCAAGCAGAGAAAGCTGATAAACAAGACTTTAATGTTAATTGTTTTCAAAAGTTTTCTGTAGCTGTTTACAAGGAAAGCACATCTTTGTTCCATTTTGTCCTTTGCAGTCGTGGGTAGAGTGGGTTAACTATATCTGAAGCAGTTGCTTCATTATATGGCCTGTTGGTGGGAATTAGTATTAGGAAGTGTGTATTATATTCCCACCCCCAGTGGTTCAAGAACTAAACCAGTTTTAACAAGTAGGTAATACATTTAGGAAATGTTAGGACCTAAATGAATATATTCCAGCTTTCATATTCAGGCATTTTAGAGCAAGTTCTGTCTGTATTTGAGGATCTACAGCCTTTTAAGTATTTTATACATCGATTTTATAATTGTCATGAAACAGACATAGTGTATAAAAGAGAACATGTAAAAGAGAGAAGCATCTGTATTACCAGAAAAATCCCCAGAGAGTTGGTATTGGAGTGTTGCGTGTTACATAATGAGCATTGTTTTTCCGCAGCTGTTTTTTTGAGTAAATGGTGAGTTCTGACTGTGTGCCAGGCGGAAGGCACTGAAGATGGTGAGGATTCTCTCAGTTGAGAGCAGTTACGCTGCAGTGTGAAAGTGTGATTCTTTTTATATTGGTTTCTTATAGTAGGGTATACCGGAAAGATCGAGCCACTTCTCTTTTGTTGCTATGTTTATTGGGTCACTGATATGTAGACATTGATGCCCAAGTCAATCCCATGTGCTGGGGAAATCATAGAAGCTGAAGAAATTTTATCTGTGGTGTTACGTGAGGCCCAGAAAGATTGTCTGGCTCATTAAAGGTTATATACTTCTTGGAAACCCAACTAGTTAATGGGTGATCCAAGACTAAACCCACGTTTTCTCTTATTCGATCATTATATTATAGTACTGGACTTTAGGTTCTCTAATTTTATAAGATTTTATGGAAGTCTTAAAGTAGATTATCTTTTAAGTTTCCTTCCGGCTCTCTGTGGCATATTACACCTAGTTATTTAAGAGAAGTGTTCTTTTTGTCATACCACTGATTAACTTTTCTTTTACTTAAGTTATGTGTGAAACAGTATATTTGAAAATCTTAGTTTGAGAAGAAGTACATGGGCTCAAATAGTGTGTTTTTTGAGATGTTTTGCCTTGAGAGTTTGAAGTTGATGACGACGTTGGTCACATTAAACATTATTATTTCTTAAATTTGTGCATCAAAGTACAGTGGAAAAAGGACCCAGTCCTTTGAAGCATGCATTTTAGGGGAAATGTGATTATCTGGACTTCTGTTTATCTTGGTGGTCAATTTTTTCAAAAGTGGTGCTTTGACACTGCGACTTTGGGGATTTACATGACACTTGGATCTTTAAAGCAGGTGTTTGCTTTTTGTTTAACTCTTCAACTTAAATTGAGAACATTAAATGTCTAGTTTTTGCAGAGCTCAGTTTTACCTTTTCCAGTTTTATTCTTTAAAATATAAAAGAAACATGAGTAAATTGGACATTTTACCTTTAACTTGCATATAAAATCTTGACTTGCGTGGCCAGTTGAGGCCAAGGGAAACCTCTTTCAGATTTATTGATTTGAAAATTTTGGTTAAAAAGGATAATGATGTGCTTTGGGACTTATTTTGTAGTTACAGATACTGGTATGTATAATGTTTTTGTTTAGCTTCTCCCTTTGGAATATCAATCAGTCTTTCCCTGTAGCTTCTAACTTGCTACAGGAATGGAAACATCTGTTTATTTTGTCTAATGGTGTCGTGCTACTACATCATGCTTTACCGGTAGGTGTCGCTGTAGAACAATTTTTCCTCTTTCAATTTGAAGCTTCAGGTTATGTAACCCAACTAGTT
>NW_006799066.1:1763007-1766950 GCF_000442215.2 Lipotes vexillifer | reverse complement strand
TTTGCTGTACGCGGGCCTCTCACTGTTGTGGCCTCTCCCATTGTGGAGCACAGGCTCCGGACGCGCAGGCTCAGCGGCCATGGCCCACAGGCCCAGCCGCTCCGCGGCATGTGGGATCCTCCCGGACCGGGGCACGAACCCGTGTCCCCTGCATCGGCAGGCGGACTCTCAACCACTGCGCCACCAGGGAAGCCCTGAGTTTTTTTTTTTTTTTAACACCAACTAGTTTTTAAAATTTAATCAGCCCTGTACATACTCAAAACCATTGATGGACGTCTACTTAAAAAATGCTCAGCCACTGCTGTTTAATTCTCTAAAAATCTCTAACAAAAGGTTTTGGATTTAGTAGTATAGGCCGATAGCAGTCTTATTTCTTTAGACTTACTGTATTCAGAATTAAGTGCCTTGATGGACTGTAACAGGTATACATTTGCAGATATTTGATGGGTGTTAATCACTTAGAATTGTTTTCCTTCCTTTTTACTTTCAGTATTTCTTAGACTACTTAGTAATTAACAGATACAATACATTGCTGATGGCTCCGTTGAATGAGGAGGCCTTAGTGAAATTCCTTCTTTAGCCAGAGAATGTCAGTTAGGGCCAGTTGCTTAATCCTCCACTGGTCATTGTAGAATGAAAACATAGGAGCGCCATAATTCTTCCACTGTAAGAACTGTGTGCTGTTTTGTGTTCAGATGAACAGCGTTTTGACCACCTGGCCAGATTGTATGAAACCAAGGGCTAAAAAGTGTTCTGAGGGAATTCTTGAACACAATATTAACAACCTGCTTTTGGCTTAGGAAGTAAAAGGAGAGTTCCATACTTTAGCTTTGCTCTAAAATCGTGTGTCTCAGATTACTAGGAAATGAGAGGTTCTGATTTTCAGCAGATTACCAACAGGGTAAGTTGGATAAAGGGTCATGTGGGCTGTCCGCTCTATTTTTAGTTAGTATTGGCAGTTCTCTGATCCCAGTAGAATAAACCTTATTTCCTCCAGAAAGACAATGCAATGCAGTTTGGGAAAGTCTGATGACCTGGATTCGCATCCATTGAAGAACCGTGTGGCAGGTCACTCAAAATTTCGAATCCTGGTCTCCAACGGAAAGAATTATTCAGAGTTGTGATAGCCCTAAAATCAATTTTATATGCCTTCCTGTTCCTCAGATTTTTCATTAAAGTACCTCTAATGGTAAAGATGAGTATAAAACTTTGGAGAATATATAAGGCTGTAGAGCGAAGCAGGCTACTGCATGCTTGAAACTTTTTTATGATTTATTTAAAGAAATCATTTTCTGTTATATTGTGTAGCATCTGTTTAAGTGAAGTGGTTGTTCTAGAGGTCCTGTTTATATTGGGCTCTGAGTATCACTTGACACATTTCTGTCTACCTCTGGGGGTGTGTATGTATCCCATCTGTACATCACCCTTCAAATTGCTGATTTACCCTCTAACCCCTCCCAGATCTGTGCTATCTTCTGTTAATGGAGCTCAGATATATTTTAATCTTTTGATGCTACTCGTGCACACTGTTTTAATATCATGAAAATATGCAACTTAGTTTGTGTCTTGGGTACTTCTGCATCTCCCACGTGGTTTGACTTCATTCTGTACTAAGATACAGAACATTTAAAAATTCACTTCCCTTTAATGAATCCTGTATGTACATAGAACCCATCCGCAGTTTACCCAGATCTCTGGGGAAAGCCTCAGCCATCTGTCAGGAGACGCGAGTGTGCTCAGGCTGGCTCCTGTGTTTCCTGCCCCAGTGTCCGTGCCTGTTAGGACGTTCATTTCTTCCTCTCTTCATCTCTGTGTGCCGCCGTAGGGGCACCTATTCCAGAGGCGAATGCTTTAGCCATTTCATTTCCTCCCGGTAGTGCTGGGAGTCAAGGGGGTATTTCCTCGTCAGTCGTTACTATTTTTTAACGAGGGTGCTTCAGGCATTTGGTCTGCATTTCATATTTGTTTTTCAAGGGTGTGTCTTGTTTACCTCTGGCTGATGTGGATATCTTTTAATGGCAAATCAGTGAGTGTAATTTAGTTCTCATCAGATTGATGACACCTGAGGACAGATTTGCTGTAGATAACCTGTTAGACTCAAAGGAAATTTTGAGCTTACTTGGTGAATAAATCTTTTTTTTAAACATCTTTATTGGAGTATAATTGCTTTACAATGTTGTGTTAGTTTCTGCTGTATTACACAGTGAATCAGCTATGTGTATACATATATCCCCATATCTCCTCCCTCTTGCGTCTCCCTCCCACCCTCCCTATCCCACCCCTCTAGGTGGTCACAAAGCGCAGAGCTGATCTCCCTGTGCTATGCGGCTGCTTCCCACTAGCTATCTAATTTACACTTGGTAGTGTATATATGTCCATGCCACTCTCTTGCCTCGTCCCGGCTTATCCTTCCCCCTCCCCGTGTCCTCAAGTCCATTCTCTATGTGTGCGTCTTTATTCCTGTCCTGCCCCTGGGTGCTTCAGAACCAATTTTTTTTTTTTTTTTTTTAGATTCCATATATATGTGTTAGCATACGGTATTTGTTTTTCTCTTTCTGACTGACTTCACTCTGTATGACAGACTCTAGGTCCATCCACCTCACTACAAATAACTCAATTTCGTTTCTTTTTATAGCTGAGTAATACTCCATTGTATATATGTGCCTCATCTTCTTTATCCATTCATCTGTCGATGGACACTTAGGTTGCTTCCATGTGTGCTATTGTAAATAGAGCTGCAGTGAACATTGTGGTACTTGACTCTTTTTGAATTATGGTTTTCTCAGGGTATATGCCCAGTAGTGGGATTGCTGGGTCATATGGTAGTTCTATTTTTAGTTTTTTAAGGAACCTCCATACTGTTCTCCATAGTGGCTGTATCAATTTACATTCCCACCAACAGTGCAAGAGGGTTCCCTTTTCTCCACACCCTCTCCGGCATTTTTACTTGGTGGATAAATCTTTAGAAAAGATAGTTACATAAGATCTTTTGAAGGACTGGGGCTGTTCTTTGCCCCCCTGCGAGTTCCAGCTGGCTTGCCTAGTCGTTCTGGCTGTAGTATGACTGCTCTCATGTGCCGTAGGGGCTCTCTGTGCTCTAACGCAGGTGGGACTGGGGGTGGTGGGTGGGACGGTGTCTGGTTAGAGTGGAAACCATTATTGCTGTACTTGGAGAGGTGCCAGCGTTTCTCTCCTGCATGTGTTCCTACAAATTTAACCCTGTGACTCATTCTGTATGGAAGCCAGCAAGCAACAGTCTTAATTTTGAGTAAGAAAATATGACTTGAGAAAATAATTTTATTCTATCACCAGTATTGTATAGCTGCCATTTCTCATATCTTATATAGGTTTCACAGCCTTTGCTGTCATTCCCTAGTGCAGACTTGGTGCTGTCTTGTTGTTCTCTCCTGTCTCTAACTTCTGGTTCTTGTTTATTATATTGCTCATATACATTTTCTCACACTATCTTTCACACTCTGTTTTAATTCAGTTTTCCTGAATTGGTCTCCTGGAAAGTCTTTGATTGGTCTTAGGTTCACAGGTAAATTTTATTTAGAAGTTAATTTCTTTCCCTTACATGAAAATAAAAATCTGTGTTGTGTTTATTGAAAGAATACCTAACATTTAACTTTTCCATTCTTTGAATCAAATCAATTTGAATAAGATGGCTGTCACTTACTGAATTTTATAAAGTATTTATAAATTGTTTCATGCTTTATGCTGTTTGCTTTTTGGTAGTGTGTCATCTCTCTAACTTTCAGAATACAAATATTTCTATGTGCTGCTCTTTAAAACTGTATCTATTTGAAATATTACATATTAAGACGTTTACAGAGATATAAAGAGCAATGCAGTGGTTACCACGTATCCACCATACAGATGAGGAAGTAAAATGTTACCAAATTCTTGGTTTCTCCTGTCCTGTGTTATCCCTTTCCAACCG
>NW_006799066.1:1756463-1762997 GCF_000442215.2 Lipotes vexillifer | reverse complement strand
CGCTCTTAAATATTTTGTGATAATCATTGTCATGCATTTCTTTGCAATATGTAATATATGTTGTATAATGTTATGTTGCATATTGTATATTGTATATCCATTTGCATAAAATATATCTGCTGTTAAATGCCATATATACGAAAATTGCTTAGGAAGTATATCTATATCCCTATGTATAGAAACATAAATATATACATATATATACATACATACATATACACTTGTTTAGCACATGTTAAAAGTTTTATGAATAGGTTCATACTTGGCCCATTAATTTTACACCGTTTGAGATTGTACCAAACTGGCTCTTTGTTTTCATATATATAGTTTTTCCCTGTATGAATGTGCTACTTTTTCTTTAGCCATTTTGGAGTCCAAGACCACTTTGTTTTCATTTTTCTTCTTTCAAAAACTGCTGCTCTGAACTTAGAGCTGTCCATCCTATACATGTCTAAGTGTTTTTCTAGAGCAGCGGTCCCCAACCTTTTTGGCACCAGGGACTGGTTTCATGGAAGACAATTCTTCCAGAGACACGGGGTGCGGGGGCAGGGGGATGGTTTCGGGATGATTCAAGCACATTACATTTATTGTGCACTTTATTTCTATCGTTATTACATTGTAATATATAATGAAATAATTATGCAACTCACCATAATGCAGAGTCAGTGGGAGCCCTGAGCTTGTTTTCCTGCAACTAGATGGTCCCATCTGGAGTGATGGGAGACAGTGACACCTGAAGTGTGTTGCTTGTGTCTAGTCTACCCCGTGATCTCATTTTGGTTTCTGTCACTGCAGAAAACCCTGCTTCACGAAGATAGGACACTGGAAACGGAAGCAG
The DNA here is from genome assembly GCF_000442215.2 of Lipotes vexillifer. Classification (NCBI taxonomy): domain Eukaryota; kingdom Metazoa; phylum Chordata; class Mammalia; order Artiodactyla; family Lipotidae; genus Lipotes; species Lipotes vexillifer. The sequence goes on along the minus strand of NW_006799066.1, from coordinate 1,762,159 downwards.
GCTTTTCAGTGCTTATGTGGCAGTCTCAGGATATCCCATCTTGACTTTAATCCAGACGTATGGAGATTTGAAGTTGTCTCAAACATACCTTTTAGGCCACTGTCATTTGTGATCTCAAGCAGTTGATCCTCTTCTAGCACGGAAGTCTGTTCACCTGGCTTATACACAAAGGGGGTGCAGATCCATTCCTTTTCAGTTCGGGGGTCTTTTGTGGTTGGGAAGTAATGCTCAAAATCTTTTGAAAGCTGAGATAGGTGATCATGCACCAGCTGGGAGAAAGAAGGCCCTGGCTCAGTCTCTTTCAAAATCTCCGCTAATGTTTGAAACATGTCAAAAATCCCAACGTTCACTTGTCGCCCCTCTAATTCCAGTTTGGCTTTGAATGCAGCCACTTTATCTGCCGACTTGAACACAGTTGTCATTCTCCCCTGAAGTAACAGATTGAGTTCGTTGAGCAGGTGGAATATGTCACACAAGTAACCAAGTTTTGCGACCCATTCTGTGTCACTAAAATGTGCTGCCAGTGGTGACTGTTTTTCTAAAAGAAATCTCTGGAGTGGCTCTCGTAACTCAGAAACTCTGGCCAGCGATCTACCCTTAGAAAGCCATCTCACTTCTGTGTATAAGAGATGACGTGTGTGTTCTGTGACCATCTCCTCGCAGAGCTGTGCAAACAGACGTGCAGTTAAGGGCATGTACGTTAATGGGGTTGATAATTTTAATCACATCCTGCAAAACGTTGTTAAGTTCAGGTGACATTGTTCAGCCTGCCAACGTTTGTCTATGGATGACACAGTGCGTAGGCTCACATTCAGAAGCTCCTTCTTTGACCCGAGTAGTGAAACCAGAAAGCCGTCCAGTCATGGCAGCCGCTGTCTGTGTATATGCCGACACAAAATGACCAGTTCAGTTTTCCTGATACGTAATCATTTGAAGACTTGAAGAGTTCTGCAGCTGTGGTGTTGGTTGGCAACAGAAGAGCACATAACATGTCCTCGTGCACATCCTTCTGAAAAATATATCACACAAAATCAAGCATTGTTGCCTTGTTGTCAGCATCAGCAGACTTGTCAACCTGGATTGCATACCGCGGTGACTCATTAATCCTCTCGAACAATTGTGTCTCAATATCCTCTGCTGTGTCATCAATTCATCTAGTTATGGTGCTAGCCGAAAGAGGAACACGTGCCACCTTTTGAACTGCAGGCTTTCCTGAAAGTTCACGACAAACGTCCTTAGCAGCAGGCAGGATCCACTCTTGACCAATAGTAAAGGGCTTCTTAGCTTTAACAATGCGGTTAGCCGCTAAGAACGATGCTCTCAGTGCAGACGCTGAGAGCGTGAGGTAGTGGCTGTTAATAATTGCTTCCGTTCTTCGTGTTCACGTTTTTTTCTTTTGAAAAACTCCAAAGGCTTGTCTTTTAATGCACGGTGCTTGGTCTCCATTGGCAAAGCAGTTCTGAAGGTTTCATGGCTTCGTTGGATAGCAGGTCACCGCGTATTATACAAAGCAGGCTTGGAGAATGTGAATCACGTGTTGCAGTGAACCCGTAATTTAAGTAGGACTCTTGGTATTTTCTTTTTTCGCGGTACGCGAGCCTCTCACTGCTGCAGCCTCTCCCGTTGCGGAGCACAGGCTCCGGACGCGCAGGCTCAGCGGCCATGGCTCACGGGACCAGCCGCTCCGCGGCATGTGGGCTCTTCCCGGACCGGGGCACGAACCCATGTCCCCTGCATCGGCAGGCGGACTCGACCACTGTGCCACCAGGGAAGCCCCTGATTCAATATTTTCAAAGAATGGATAATGAAAATTTCCTGTACCGTTAATTGAAGTGTCTTCTTTCTACACTAATCTGCTGTATCACCTCTTGTGTGTAGATACCTATGGCTCTGTTTTTTCCTGGCATGTGGAATTGGGCAAGTCCTTCTGCCCTGTCTTTTTCATCATTATCCTGGATGATTTTGGACATTTCCTTGCCTGTGTCCTTTTAGAATCTGCTCAAGTTAAGTGTCATGAAAAAGTTTCAGGATTTTGACTGGGATTGTATTGAATTTATAGAACAGTTTGGGACAAATACACATTTATATAGAGTCTTCCTGTACATGAACATAGTGTAACTTCCTACGTATTTAAGTCTTACAATGAACTGTTATAATTTTATCCAAAAGTGATATGCCTCTTTTATTAGATTTAACCTAAGTACTTTATCACTTTATGTTTTTTTAAACTAACATTTTATTAGGAAAAATTTAAAATATACACTGAAGCTAAAAGAATTGTATGATGATCCCATCCAGATTTTACAGTGGTTAACATTTCATATATTTGCTTTATATCATACTCATCAATTAATCTATTTTTTTATGCGTTTCAAAGTAAGATGTAGACATTAGTATACCTCATTCCTAAACATGTATGCATGCCTGTTATTAGAGCTCAACATTTGTAATGGTCTCCTGCCCCCTTCCCCCACTGAGGTAATATCATACAGTAAATTGCACAAATCTTAGTGTATGATTTGAGGAGTCTTTATAAATGTATACATCTGTGTAACCCAACCTCAGATGAAGAATATTTCCATGGTTCCAGGAAATTCTCTCAACCCTCTTCATTGCTACCACCTCAGCCCTCAGAGGCAACCGTTGTGTTAACTTTTCTCACTGTAGATTGGTATTGTCTGTTCTAGAACTTCATTTTGTAAGTACTTTTTATGTAAGCCTTCTTTGACTCAGCATATTTTTGAGGCTCATCCATGTTGCTGGTATGAGTACCTTGTTCCTTTTCATTGCCAAGTAGTTCATTGTGTGACCATAGCACAACGTGTGATCCATTCTTTCATTGATGGACACTTGACCTTTTCCTAGTTTGGACTAATATGAGGAAAAGTCTAAAAATATTGTAATATTGGAGAAGTATTTTTTCTTTTTTTTGGTGGACATATTTCTTGATTTCTCTTGAGCAAATACCCAGGAGAGGAATTAGTGGGTTATAGGGTAGGTGTATATTTAGTTTTATTAAAAAAATAAAAATAAAAACCTGCCAAAGTGTTTCCAGAGTGGTTATCCAATTTAACTCTCACCAGCACTGTGTGGGAATTTTAGTTGTTCTCTATCTACCAACATTTGGGATTGTCAGTCTTCTTAATTTTAGCCATTCTGGTGGGTGTTCAGTGGCTTCTCATTGTAGTTTAAAATTGTCTTTTCCTGATGACTATGATGTCATGTACTTTTTCTTGTGCTTATTGGCCATATACATTGTTATCTTGCTTTGTGAAGTTTCTGTTTAGGTTTTTTTGCCCATTTTTATTGCTTTTCTGTCCTTTTGTTATTGACCTGGAATTTTTATATATTCTCGGTAGAAGTTTTTTCAGGTATATATATTGCAAATATTTTTCCCAGTCTATAGCTTGCCTTTTCATTTTTTAAATAAAATATTTTGAAGAGCGAGTATTTTTAATGTTGATTTTTTTTTTATGGTTCTGTTTTCTGTATCTTGTCTAATAAGCTTTTCCTATTTCCAAGTCACAAAGCTATCCTCCCATATTTTCTTCTAGAAATTTTGTAGTTTTAGTTTTTGTGTTTAGGTCTATGATCCATCTCAAATCAATTTTGGATTAGTTTTTTGTTTTTCCCAATGGTATCCCGTTGTTATGGTACCAATTGTTGAAAAGACTTGGCTTTCATCATTGGATTGCTCTTGGTGACTTTGTCAAAAACCATATGACAATGTAACTGTAGACCTATGTCTGCACTCTCTATTTTCTGGCACTTTCAGATTTATTTGATTATTTTATGGGTTTTAGCTACTCCGTCTATTTAGTTGTTAACCAGTAAATACACTTGGAGGCCTCGAGGGCTGACATAGATCTAAGATACAGTTACTGATGACCTCTGTGGTACTAGTAGATTTATGTGTGAAACAAAATTACCCTTTTGCTCTGTAAGGTTATGTAGAGTAGGACATTTTTAAGGTGAAATTAATGTATGTGAAGGTGCAAAGCTTATAAGCAACTTGTATTTATTTTTTCTTCTAGAGGTAGTGCAGTATTTGTGTTAGTAAGTCAGTTGTTGGAATGGTCTTGTGCTCGGTGAGACATTTGAGATGATGAATAAGGATAGAAGGAGATTGAGTAAGACAGAGCGCTGCTCACCAGTTTAAGTAAGTACTGATTTGGAATAAATTATGTACATTCGAGACCTTCCATCTCCCTGGCCCCTCAACAATGCCTTGCAGGCTCTTCGTGGTTTCTTAGTTGATGTTTACCGGTGTTTTCAGCCCCAGCTATTTAAATCTTCAACTTTCTGAGCTCAGGACCTCCTACTTTCCATTCAGTTCTGGCATGTGGCTTCCTCCCGTGGTGCAGGGAAACCAGAGGACATCCTGAGGAGTACGTCCTGAGGAGTCAGTGGTGGGTGGGGTTGGCCTTTGAGTCGCATGACATTGGGGGGCAACTGCTGTGAGGCTGATGAGGTCTAGGACCTATGGTGGCTGCAAAAGCCAGTGCAGTTGAGAATCTCAGCAAGCTATTGCTCTGATTTGGGCATGGAAGTACCCAGCAACTGAAGTAGATCTTGAATGCGTAGTTCAGTAAAGCTCCTTTTCTTTCTTCAGACCGAGGAGCAAGCCCAGCGGGGTGGTGGGTGAGTGGAGATGAGCCAGCACCACAATTAAGATTTAAAATCTTGGCAGCCACAGCTCTCCTGGACCTTTGGCCCCCACCCACCTAAGAGGGAAGCCAAGGCTATGGTCGGAGTCCTGGGTCTCTCTCGAGGACCCTTAGTGGGCACCACTTTCTCAGAGACCTGAACCGTCACTTACCTTCTCCCTGAGAGCTCTCCACCCGCTCCCACAGCCTGGACCCCCCTTCTTTAGTCTTTTTCTCATTCAATGAAAAACAAAACAGAAGACACAGAGATCTTGTACTCTCCCTCCTCTAACCAGCCAGATACTGCAAATGAGTAGTATGGCTCCTTGCCTTCTCTCCCTCAGGTCTTTCTGGAATCAGCAGAGACTAGTCCCAAGTCCACTGGGCTCTCCTTGTTCCTTTTCTTTCTCTGCTTCCTGAAGGATAGTGTTCCTGAGGCTTCTTTGCTGGGCACGGTTCTAATCCTGTGCCATACACTCTTCACTTAATAACAGTAGTGACAGAGGAAAAACATAGCACCTGTTACCGACCGCTAACTATGTGTCAGACACTGTGTACTTCTTTATATGTCAGCACTGAATTCTCACAGTAATCCTCTAAATTCCCTTTTTGTACGTGAAGAAATGGAAGCTTAGATCAGTTTGCCGAAGATCATGGAGCTTGTAAAAGTCGGAGCTGGAGTCAAGATCCCAATTCTGACTCCAAAGCTACTTTAGTTGAATGTTTTAGATCCCCGGTAGCTGTTGCTTAGATTACTCATAACTGGTCCTATTTCATCCTTCTGTCATTGTCACCTTCATTAATTGGAAGTTAGATCATGTCCCTTCCTTATTTGAAAACCTTGAGTAGTTCCCCCGGGTACTCAAGGTGTAGTTTAGATTTCTTAGCACCATCTAGGAGGCACTTCATGGTCTTGCCTCTCTTACCCTCTCTAGCCATTCCCAGCCTTGCTCTCTTTATATTTATATTAATTAAGCCATATTTAGTCGCTCTCTGTAGTCTCTGCATGTGCACTTGCTGTTTCTTCCGTGACAGCTCCTCGCTTTCTCT
>NW_006799066.1:1750572-1756453 GCF_000442215.2 Lipotes vexillifer | reverse complement strand
AGCTCCTCGCTTTCTCCTTCCCTTTGTGGCTCCTGTACGTCCTTCAAGATGCAGCTCCTCCATTAGTTCTTCTTACTCTCCCTTCATCGTCTCCCCAGAGACTGGGTTTTGCAACCCACTTCCCCCTCCCCCAGAACGAGCTTATGTAGCGCCCTCTGCAGTCAACTGTTTTAGCATCCTCATTGATTCACAGGTTCCTTCAGCAGATGAAAGTGTAACCCAATCACTGACAACAAAATATCAGACTGAACTGGACCCAAGTACTAGCGCCGCCACTCAGTTTAAACCTTTAGTACGTCAGCAAACCTCTCGAAGCATCTTTAAATAGTTCTCCATCTTTCAAATGGAGATAATAATACTCATATCATACTTATGAAGATTGGCTGCAAAGTGACACGTAGTAAGCGTTTCCTAACTACACTTATTCTATATGGGTACCACCACGACCAAAACAGACATTTTCTTTTGTACCGTGATGATCTGTTTTCTTTCATTCTTGCTTGATTGTAAGGGCAGCTCTGTGTTAGGAACAGACATCAGACGCAAACTCCTGTAAAGAGTTTAGGAATTGATTTCACTTAAAAAGATGCGATGCGATCATACCAAATGTGGTAGGATCAGTGGCCCAAAATGTCCTCAGGGCACGTGCCCTCTCAGTGTAGGTGTGTGCCATCCTGAGGCTGGCTCCTCCGGGATTCAGGATGGCAGCTGGCGGCCGTTGGGATTGCTTGCCTCCCTGTTCACGCTCAGCAGAAGGGGGCTTTTTCTCTTTTGCTTAGAGCAGGGCTCCTTGGCTCAGTCCTACCTGTCTCACCATCGCTGGCTGCCGAGGGGTTGCCACAGTTGTTCTGATCAGGGGTCAGCACTGTGGCCACATGATCATGTTATTACATTTTTCTTTTGATTTCTTTTCAACTGACTGAAGAAGTGAAAACCATTCTTAGCTCCTGGTTCATACAAAAATAGGAGGTGGGTCACAGTTTACTCACCCTGGTCTAGAGTAATTGTTAGGGTTGGGAGAGTTACTCCTAATGTTTGGTGTAGGTAAACACCACGTTTCGTTTTCTTTTTATCTCCAGGGCTTAAATGATTGGGTGTAGTAGGTGCTCAGTAAATATTAGAATGAACAAATACAGGGAAAAGTCTTACTTCCTTCTCACAGATCAAAAGGGCACTGAGAATATATAGGCTGAGTTTTTGTGTCTTCTACTCTGCCTTAAATGTAATAAGTGCTCCAAAATTATGTGTTGCATAGGTGGATTTTTTTTTTTTTTAGGTTTATGGTATGGGCCATAAGACAGATCACAAAGTCCTCTTGATGTTTGTAAGTGTTGGAGCTAAAGAAATAAAAATTATTAAGATGTGGAGAATTGTTTAAATCGATCAATTCCTTGCTGGTAGTTTCAACATTGTAGTACTTAGGCCAGTAGGAAGCGCTCAGAGTTTGTACATTCTGATTGGGAGGAGGGTTGGACCAAAGCAGGCATTTATTTGTCTGAATTTTGTGAAATTAGAAAAGCTCTGCTTACTTTGCAAGATTTTGATTTCCCCTCACTTTATTCTTAAATATGACTCATAGATAGACTAAAATTATTTATGTGAATACTGAAATACTGCTAAGTTTTTGTTCCCTTTATTTTTTGGTTTTGGCTTTTAAAATTCTTTTGTAAGAATTATCAGTATTTCCTTCTTAAGATTAAAGTTTGTCAATTTTAATTAAAAAATAAAAAATATGAACAATGCTAACATTTATAAAGAAGATTGTCCCTCAAAATGCTATATATCTTTAAATTCAAGAGGATGGTTCTTCCCAAGTGATTATTTTCATCCACATTGTCCCATATATTCTTCTTTTTTTAACATATTTATTGGAGTATAATTGCTTTACAATGGTGTGCTAGTTTCTGCTTTATAACAAAGTGAATCAGCTATACGTATACATATATCCCCATATCTCCTCCCTCTTGCATCCATATACTCTTTTACCCTAATACAGTACTTACCAAAATGAATTTTTTTTTTGTTTGTTTGTGGTACGTGGGCCTCTCACCATTGTGGCCTCTCCCGTTGCGGAGCACAGGCTCGGGACGCGCAGGCCCAGCGGCCATGGCTCACGGGCCCAGCCGCTCCGCGGCATGTGGGATCTTCCCGGACCGGGGAACGAACCCGCGTCCCCTGCATCGGCAGGCGGACTCTCAACCACTGTGCCACCAGGGAAGCCCAACAAAATGAATTTTTAATTTATTTTTATTTGTTTTTCTCCTCCACTGGACTGTAAGCTAAGTGGCCTCTCTTGTTCATTGTTATAGTGCAGGGCAGGGATTTCAAGAGTATTTGTTGAATGAATGCATATTCAGGTGCGTGGAGAAAATTGTGGAAACCTTTTAAAATTTACCATCCTGGGCTTCCCTGGTGGCGCAGTCGTTGAGAGTCCGCCTGCTGATGCAGGGGACACGGGTTCGTGCCCTGGTCCGGGAAGATCCCACATGCCGCGGAGCGGCTGGGCCCGTGAGCCATGGCCGCTGAGCCTGCGCTCCGCAATGGGAGAGGCCACAACAGTGAGAGGCACGTACGCAAAAAAGAAAAAAGAAAAAAAAAAAAGATTAAAAAAATTTACCATCCTGTGATTTTGATTACTTTGTGTCTTAAAATCTTTACACTAGCTTATAAAGCTGAGAGAAGCTTATTCTGCTGATCCGAATTACATGTCGAGCAGAAATGTTCTATTTAGAACAAGACTTTTATCCAAGATGGTATTACAAATATTTAGCCACTGCTAGGGAAGGGCCCCCAGTCAGGACAGCACCTGTAAAACATACCTGTTCTGTATAGCTGATTCACTTTGTTATAAAGCAGAAACTATCACACCATTGTAAAGCAATTAGACTCCAATAAAGATTTTTTTTTTTAAAAAAGAAAGCATACCTGTGCTTTCTGCCTGAACATTAGCTTCTCGGGAACTGGCATAAAGCTTTGAGACTTCAGCCTTTTTAGCTGGTCAGATTTCATTGGGTCATACTCCTAGGAACTTTGGCAGCAGCCTAGCTGGGTTATTCTGGAACACAGCCAAGAGACCAGTATTTGCAATAGTTTGCTGCAGTGCAGCCTGAGAGCAGGATGGCAAGCGGGGTGTATGGTGACTTTTGTTCCTGGTGACCTCAGCCAGAGAGGAAGGTTTTGAGTTTGGTGAAGCTGGAGCTGGGGCAGGGGTCAGGGAGGGAGGTTAGAGTAAAAATGAGTCAGTGAGAGCACAGTTAGGGGGCACCTGAACAGAACAGGTGGCCACATTGACTATCACTTTGGTTTTGAACTGGGGCAGGATTGGGAGGAAAGGGACAGACTTGGGGTGTGGGGCAGGGCAGCCGAGTCGACGAAGCCGATGAGGTTCTAGCTGGACTTGCCCTGGCCATTCCTGTCCCTCACCCAGAGCCAGACTGTGGTCCGGTTTTGTTTTCACAATACTCCATGTATGTTATATTTGCTTTACCATCTAGATGGCCCCCCAAATATTTATATTTGCATTGTTTTTTTGTGGGAATACCATGTAAATTGTCCAGTGAAGTTAATGAGGTTTACTATGTCCCAGGTCCTGTGCTCCGTGGGAAGGGGATACAGCAGTCAAATCTAACACCAGCCTCTGGGAAGGTCACTGTTCTGTGGGCTGCAGACAGTAAATACTCCAGTGAACGAAGTGTGCATGGTTCAGGGAGTAGGGAAGGGAAAACTGAAATGCAAACCAGCTAAGGCTTTTCAGGACTCTCAAAACTACAGCCCCAGCTAACGTCTTCTGGGCAGTTCAACTCTGTGGAATCATGGAAATTAGAAGAGGTGACAAAGACTCTCGAGGAACAAATGGCCCATTTGTATTAAAGAAAGAAAAGTAGATTCAGGACAACTCTAAACTGATGTCTCATGACAATCCTAGACAAATTCTAGAATTAAAAATTTTAGGGTGGGAGGGAGGGAGACACAAGAGGGAGGAGATATGGGGATATATGTATATGTCTAGCTGATTCACTTTGTTATAAAGCAGAAACTAACACACAGTTGTAAAGCAATTACACTCCAATAAAGATGTTTAAAAAAAAAGAAGCAAAAATTTTATTTTTCAGTGGATAGAAAAGACACTGCAGGTTTACTAAGTGTAGGTTCTCACTGTGTATTTTGATAAACTTTCTGGACAAGTGATCAGGATACAATCTTGTAATTTTTCCGGACTTCACCAAGGTGTTCAGCACCATCTCTGAGAATCCCCCTGGGCCTCGGATGGTAGAGCATCCGTCTTGTGACAGAGTGTGGATCCCAGCTGACTGCGGCACTGGACCCACAGAGCGCTGATTTCATGGGTTATGTCAGTTTTCAGAGCGTCCGGCCCAGTTAATGTCTCTTAAAGTAGTGTGTGGCGCACAGGTGAGGGCAGTTCCCGGGAGGAGGGAGGGAAAGAGACACCATGCAGACAACCTGGCTGGGAAGGCAGACTTTGACGTGGTTGCACACTTCTGCAAAATGAACTCCTTGCTGAGGATAAGCTGGGACAGGCTTGAAGCAGTAGGTGTATTTTCCAGAAGGCCTAGTGTTTTGTTTTGCTGGGGTTGGGTTTTTTAATTGCTCGCGGTCTCAGAGGGTACTGCCCGCTTGCTTGATGTGTCTGACAAGGAATCCCCTTGCACGTGAGTGTAATCGGTGGCCAGGTGAGGGAGGGGAACGTCCCGCCCTACACAGGGGGGGCTGCATCCAGAATTGTAGGGTCTGCATATTGGGGGTGGTGGTGGAGGCGGCTGGGTGTGGGGAGCACCTTTCCAATGAGGCCCTGGGCCGAGGGTGTTGTGTTAGCCCGGTGTTGGGAGGGGTGAGCACCCTGGGACGCTGGCCCCCATGGAGCCCTCCCCGCGCCCCCGTCAGGAGGCTGCAGAGGAGTTAGGCTTGTACTCCCAGGTGAACGGGAGGCGCAGCTCAGGGCACTCAGCGGAGATGTGCAGCCAGCAGGTGGAGGTCTGTGGGCAGAACTTGCCTGGAGGAGACCGTTTCCCCTTTGGTTTGTCATAAGTTGGAGGCCAGAGGCAGAATCGGTGTTCTTTTCATTACTGCTGGGTTTAGGACTGACTAGATCCTTGATTTCTCTTATTTATTTATTATTTATTCCTCTTATTCATTTTTAAATCAGTTTAATTTTGTTTTTATTTTTATCCAACCTTTTGTTTTGAAACTTTTAAACCTATTTAACAGCAAAAAGATTTGTACATTGAAAGGCTCGGGTACTCTTCACCTGGATTTACCAGCTGCTGGCAATTGGTCACGTTTGCTGTTTCTGTATCTTCCTTCCTTCCTTCCTCCCTCCCTCCCTCTCTCCCTCCCTCCCTTCCTCCCTCCCTCCCTCTCTCCCTCTCTCTCTCTCTCTGGGACCTCTTTGAAGGTAACCTGTTAGTCATCATGACATTTTAACTGGCTTAACTACTACTTCCTTCCCCGTGTGCATCTCCTGAGGACACACTAGGGTTCTCAAACCTAAGGAATGCAACAGTGATGCAGTGTATTATCTAACTGCACTCCCTGTTGAGATTCCTCTAAGAGTCTCCAGAAGCATCCTTAAAACTTGAAGTTTTGAAATTTTAAACTTTTTTACTTATCCAGAATCCAATCATGAATTAACCTGGGAGATTTTAGCATTTCAAATTTTTAACCCTTACCCTCTGGAGTACCTGATTCTTTTAAGGACTAGCATGAGCCTGGGAATCTGGATTTTCCCAACTTTTTAGTGTGAAAAAATTCAAACCTTCAAGACAGTTATGAGAAAATTCGTTTAGATTCACCAGTTGTTTTGATGCCTTTGCCTTTTCTGTTGGTCTCTCTAGACACACACACACCATTTAATTTACTTATT
>NW_006799066.1:1750046-1750554 GCF_000442215.2 Lipotes vexillifer | reverse complement strand
GCTGAACCACTTAATTAAATCATGATACTCTACCCCTGAATTCTTCAGCACGTTTTTCCTAAGAACAAGGATATGCTGCTACATAACCACAATGTAATTATCACACACAGAAAGTTTAACACTACTCAAAGCACTGTTAACTAAAGTCCGTAGTCAAATCTTCCTAATTTACTCTAATGGTACCCTTTAAACAGCCACCTCCACCTTTGAATTGTTGGTCTCTCTTTTATTTAAAGATTTTTTTTATTATTAAAATAGATTTTCTCCCACAAAGTCTCGTGAGTAAACCAGATGCCTTTCCTCTAAAATATGTTGCTTTTTGTGATATTCTGTAGCTCTTATGAGGTATGGATAAGGTGAAAATCACAGTAAAGAGACACTTTTTGATTTCTTCCTTTACAACAGACCGGTAATTTAAATGTCCGAGTCATGAGAAGTTGGGGGAAAACATGCCGATAAAAACACAAGTACACTGGTTTTTTTTTTTTTTTTTTTTTTTTTTTTTTTT
>NW_006799066.1:1746948-1749942 GCF_000442215.2 Lipotes vexillifer | reverse complement strand
GGGGCACGAACCCGTATCCCCTGCATCGGCAGGCGGACTCTCAACCACTGCGCCACCAGGGAGGCCCAGTACACTGGTTTTTGAAAGAAGAGGTTGAAGTCTTGGCAGGGCTGTTGGGTGGCAGAGGCATTAGATTTATTCCATCCAGTCGAATTTGAGGGGAACATAACTAGCTGGGAAACTTTTTGTGACTCATGGGAGCTAATGAAAATAGTCCTTCAAGTAATCAGAGTTATCTTGCTTTTCCTCTGTGATGTCTGCCACTAACAGACATTTAGTTGACACCCTGGACTTTGATTTCATGACTGTCCTTTTCACTGGCACAGTGCTTGAGCCAGTGACATGGCTTCTGTGAATGGTTGTGTCACAGGTCCAGTGATTGTGTAAAAGTGCTGAAGTAGACGTCACTTCAGGATGTAAAGCATGGAAACCCTGTCAAACCCTGTCAAGCGTTTTCCGATATTTAAAAATATATAAAATTAATACATTTTTATGATATTTCAAGAACAGGCAAAACTAACCTACGGTGGAAATAAAGCAGAACAGTGGGGCTGTCCCTGCATTTGGGGTTGGTTGGTGTGGAATGTGGATGGTAAGGGCTATGAGAGCACTTAAGGGTAGCCTTAGTGTTCTGTGTCTTGATAGGGATTTGGGTTACACAGTATATATTTTTGTGAAAGCTAAGGGAATGTACACTTAAAATTAGGGCATTTCATTTTATGTAAATTGTATGTAAAAATGATAAATATTGGACTGTGGTTTATGATATAGAAGCTAAAGTACTTAGGGGAAGTGTGTTAATGTCTATCATTTAGTTTGAAATGTATTAGACATATAAAATGGATTAACGGATGGATATGGAGGGATGAATAGACATGCCATAAGCCAGATAATAAAACGTTAATTGTAGCATCTGAGTGATGCATACACGGATATCCTATGTAAAATTCTTTCACCTTTGTTGTGTGTTGGAACTTTCTGTAATAAAATATTTTGAAAATATTCATGCATTGTTTTTTGAATCCTATGAAATAGCCATTTTTGTGGGCTCCGTATGGTCAAATACTGGAAGTTTTTTATGGGTCAGCCCGCATTTTGTGGCTGCTTTATTTAGCAGGCTTTGTCTGGCAGGGTATCAGCATGAAGCTTCATTTTCCTCCAGTCATTGTGGTTAGTCGGACTAGACTAATCTCTGGGTAGCAGAGGCTCTTGACCATCCCTGGGACAGATTCCTTAACACCCTAGTCACTCTCCATTTCTAAAAGTCTGTCTGCTTTAAATAAGATCTCGTTTTCAATGCAGAAATATCCCGTTGGCAGGAAGGCAGGTGGCCTGCAGTGGGGAAGTGGTATTTGCGTTCTCTCCACGTGGTCTGCTTTGGGGCAGTGCCCTTCTTGCCTCTTCCAGGCTCTAGCTTGTCAGGGGTGCTAGGGAAGGGAGAGGGAGAGAGGGAAAGACCTCTGTCCCCTCGCTGGTCCCTATCGGAGTCTCCCGCTAGTTGATAAGATCACCTGGCCCCCATTGCCCACAAGTGACAGGTGCCCAAACGCTTCCTTTGTGAGTTCTTTGGAAGGACTGGTGGGACCTTCCCAGGGTATACGATGTCTTCCAGCCCTCCTGGGCATCCACTCCTGGCAGAACACTTCACCCTCTCTTGCTCTGGGAAGTCACATGTCTGGCAGTCAGTGCTTTGGGGCGCGACGCTGGCGAGATGGTACAGACCCCTGCTCTCCCTTGCTGCCCTCTTCGGGCCAGGGGAAGCTGACACCTTGCGGGGGTGCAGACTTCTTGGTAGCCGCTGCCTTTCCTCTGCAGCCATTCCTCCCTGGTTTTCCCTGCTCCTGATCAGCTCTGCTGCGGGCGGGCCAGTCCCCAGGGCTGCCATCACTTCAGACCAGCTGGCCACAAATTTGAAAGTCCTCACAGCCACCCTCAGGCTTGATAATTCCTGGGAATGACTCAGAATTCAGGAAAGTGCTCTGTTCATCACTGCAGTTGCATTACAGTGAAAGGATAAAAATTAGAACTAGCTAAAGGACGAGACTCAGGACAAAGTAGGAAGGTTCCGAACACAGAGCTCCCACCGTCCTCAGGGACATAAGTATTGCCTAATATGCACGGAGTATTGCCAACTAGGGGAGCTCATCCGAGCCTTTGGTACCCAGAGGTATTTACTGGGGCTCCATCACATGCTGCGAGCGTGGCTGCCGTTAAGCGATACAGCCATGCAGCCTGTCCCAAAGCTTCATCGTAAACCACATTGTTAGACTGTCCGGTGACCAAAGCCCCCAAGCAAACAAATCACTCCTGTCAGGCAGGACATGCCAGGGACCTCCAAGCAGGCAAGGGCAAAAGCCAGAGCTCTCTTTGGCTGAAGTTTAATTCTTCACTGTGCAATTCACAATTGCAGCTATTCTTGCTTTTTATTATTTTAAAAATCAGGTTCATTATTATTAATTTATTCAGTAAAGCGTTGTTGGCTGTCCCCAAAAAATGTAGTAAGATACATAATTGCATCAGCTTTGTGCCCTATGTTTTTAAAACCCATATGTTTTGTAATTTACGTGTGAATTTTCCCTATATTTTGTGCTAATGCTTTTATTTACTCCCTGTCTTCCTACCCTATTTGCATCTATAGGGCACTTTGTTGTAAACGCTGAATTCTTTTGCCCTAGAAAGTGGGGACTGGTGGGAAGGATGGGGACTGGTGGGGAACCCATCTTTTGCTGTCTAGATGGGTTAAGGTGGAAGTGGGACGCAGCAACAGATTGGTGGTGGTCACACATAATGGCTTTGTGACCTAGTCTCATTGCCTTGGAATTAGAGCTAAAAGGGTAGGCTAGGCTTTTCTGTTGTTTTTGGTTTTGAAAAAAAGAACTTTTTTTTTTGTTGTTTTTTTTAACAACTTTTCACCTTACCACCTCAGTTTCTGATTGGACACCGCAACTGACTTTTTTGTTTTTAAAAATATATTTTTCCACTCCAGGTTCAGCA
>NW_006799066.1:1746507-1746938 GCF_000442215.2 Lipotes vexillifer | reverse complement strand
TCAGCAGGAGACTGTCTGAATTTCAATACCATGCTAATAGCCGTCCACACAGATGAATGATTGACTAGGTTGGGGGTGTTTTTTCCTGTGAGACTAAGTCTTCTTTCTTTATTAAATTCTCTGTAGAAGGATTAATGGAGTTTAAAGAACTATCTCATTAGGCCTGGCATGAGCTTTTGGACTTAACTCCCATTTCTGTTATGTTTTTAGCATCTTACTGGTGGAGTTTTGGCCCATCACAGATTCGTAAGGTGGGGTTGATGGACCCGTGTTCCGATTCAGGTGTTCCCTTCTGCAGTGAATCAGAGGTGATACAGACAGAGGCACAAGCTAGGGCAGTGGTTCCCCAGCTTGGGGTTCCAAAGAATAATAAAGATTCCAAAAAATATCTGGAGGCTGATTTAGATAGCTGTTGCTAAAATTTCTCTTTC
>NW_006799066.1:1735508-1746227 GCF_000442215.2 Lipotes vexillifer | reverse complement strand
TCTTTCCCTTATTTGTCCTGATATGAATGGAAATGGCTTTCTCAATTTTGTTTTACTAAATTCTAAAACCCACGGCAGCCCCTTGTCACTCCTCCAGCTACTCATGCCTTTTCCACACAGGACCATTCAGGAGAGGTGTTAGGAGCGTCAGGTGTCTGGCTGTTGGACCTGATGAATGGGCTGCAACATCTCCTTCATGCTCAGGCCTTCTGTTCAAGCTGAGTGTCATTCACCCAAGATTGATCAATGAGGAATTTATCTGACACAGGGCAATGAAGACTTGGTCATGGACCGATTTGGGTTCATCACCAGTATTTGGGAGGCACTGGGCTTCTTTTCTGAAATATCTCATTCTTAATGATTTGTAGGTCTTTTCCTCTTATGAATGAATTTTAGGATCATTAAATTCCTGGAGATGAGGAAACCTGAAGTGACCTGGCATTTGTTGGACCATTTTTTGTGTCCCTTTGCTCTCGTATTTCTGAAGTGTAGGCAGGAAGAGGTTTGATTACTCGTATAATATCAAGGGCTTGAGAAAGAATTTACCTACTTATTTAACAATTAGGTGCGGGGCAAATGTACATTAATGAACAAGGTAGGTTCAGTGCTGGCTTCATGAAACTTGCATTCTGGAGTTAGAAAATTATTGTACTTGTCTAATTACCAAGGAAAGGACACTCTGAAGAAGTACATTCTACAATGAGAGTATATTAGAAAATGTTTCCGTTTAAGCCAAGTGGGAGGAGAAGCTAGGCTGGGACCACAGCGCTGCCATCCCAGGAAGAGGGAAAGGCATGTGCAGAGAGCCTGAGACTGGAAAGAGCATGGTTTCGTTTTTTGTGGCTGGAGTATGGACAGCTTGGGGAAAGGACACGAAACTAAAGCCGGAGTGATAGACTGGGGCCATGTTGAGTAGGGTCTTAAAGGCCACGTTGTAGATTTTAATATTATCCTAAGAATACTGTAAAGCCATTGAGAGATTTTTAACAGGGTAGTGATACAATCAGATTTAAAAAATTATTCTGGCTGCTGTGTGGGGCACTAAAGGTTATGTTAAGGTATTGTAGTCGTCTAGGAAATGATGCTAAGTTGGATTTAGATGATCGTAGGAAAGAGGCAGGAATATGGGTCATTTGAGACAGTTTCCCACTTTTTCATGGCATGGCACATACAAAAGAAATTTTTAAAAGTATCATGCTGGGGTACATACAGGCAAGGATGACCCAGGTACTGAGGAGAATTCAAATCTTGGCATAGTTGTAATCCATTGGCCTGATGTAGAAACTCTGATTTGGGAGATGGGTGTTTGGGAAACAGGAGAGAATAAACTCTAGGATGAATCCCAGGGTTTTGGTTTAAGCCGCTGGCTTGATGGAAGTGCTTATGAGATTTAGAACACTGGAGAGGAGGTGGGGAAGATGATGGGTCCAGTCGTGTATAAGTTGAGTTTGGGGTGTCCTTAAGTCACTCACATGGGGTATTGAGTAGACAGGTATGTGAGCTTGAAGGAGAGAAAAAATTAAGCTGTCTAGAAGGTGGTAGCTAAAATAAACTAGGGAAAGGCCATAGGACCAAGGCTTCTGGAATTTCCATGTTTAAAAGTCAACTAGAGGAGGGTGAGCTAGCAAAGGAGATTGGGAACTAGAATTCCACAAAGGTCGAAGATGATTCTAGAGTAACGAAAGTCAAGGGAAGAGAATGTTTAAGAAGGAGGGAGAATTCTTCTGAGAGGACAAATTAGATGAGGACTGAAAATTTTCGATTCGCTTTAGTGACGTGGGTGTCATTGGTGTGACATTGGCGCCACTACACTGGAGGCCCGTGCAGAAGCCAGATTGCAGCCTCCGGGTTGTAAGGGGTGAATAGGGGGTTGGAGAGTGAAAGCAGTGACATGATGGTCCTGCTGAGAATTTCACCTGTGACAGGGAGGTGGAAGGGCAGGGGCTATAGCTGTGGGGCTGAGGGAAGATGCCGTAAAGGCAGAGAGCTGGTGGAATAGGACAGGGAAAAGATAGAGTATAAGGTGGCTGAGGAGGGAAGGGGCACGGAGGACTTAGGAGGGAAGCAGAGAATGAATGCACGCAAATTTCGGCTTGTAATGGTTGGTAGAGCACAGCCATTGGCAGACAGCTTCCGGCTGATGGCTCTGTCTTCTCTGTGACGTAAGAGCTATGGCATTTTTTTTTTTTTTTTTTTTTTGAGTTTGCAAAGATAGACTACTTTAGAGGCAGATGTGTTTGGCGTAGTCATTGTGGAATAGCTGTGTTTGTCCGGGGAGCCAATGATGGCAGATTGATACAGTGAAAGGATAGAGCAGCAGGGAGCTTAGTGAGGCTGGGAGTGATTTAAATAACGAATTATGGACTCTTAAGGTGGATTTGGAAAGATGTGAAGGCAGGAGGGGAATGAAGAGGGGTGGGAAAAAAGGAGAAGCAAGAGACCTACAGGACCTAAGAAGAAATCGTTGAGTAAACAGGCTGGAACAACGGGAAAGTCGTGATCAGAGTGGGGTTGCTTACGTATATTCAGTAGAACCTAAACTTTTGCCTGTAGGGGTAGTGTTCCTTCCACCTGGGAACAGCTGAGCTGGTGTGTTTGAGGAGATTTCACCCAATGTCTGCTGAGTTGCCTTTTGTTACTTCTGTAATACTGGCTGTTTAATATTGGATATAGAATGGTAAAACATGCTCATGTTTGCTTTGGAGACTATATATAGATGAAAGGTTTTTAGTTTTTGTTTTAAAGAACTGTATTTTTGCTATCTCATGATATCCTGCAGTCCTTATGATGCACCCAAACAAGCAGAGCTTTCTTAGCAGGATCTGTTAGGATGGTTGTGCTAGGAGAGCTGCAGAGATACTTCAGCAAGAACGAAGATGTGATTAGGAAGGTGAGTTAGGTTGGGTTTGTGGTAAGGTCCATGGTGAGAATGTAAGGACTAGTGTGGATATAGAATGGAAGGGAACAAGGTCACTGGATGGAGAAAGAAATGAAGGAAAGAGAACCTGGCATGTTGGCCACACAGCTGGGCCTGAAATCCCATGGTTATGGCTGGGATCGAGGCGAAGAAGGTTTCACTGAGAGGAGAGGCCACTGCACACGGCTGATGGCAGTGATGGGGCAGGTGGAGGGTAGTATAATTGGACAGCATGGACCTTGGGGGAACAGGCTTCTGTTGTTTTTTTCTTTTTTAGGTGGTAAGGAATGATGATCTGGAACTCGGTAAAAGCAAGAGCTCCTTTCCCCTGCTCCAGACCCTGAGAATTAGGGATGGCTAGTGCAGGCAGTAGTGCAGTGATTCTCTTTCTGTGTGGTCCCTAGACCAGCAGCATCAGATTACCTGGGAGCTTATTGGAAATACACATTCTCAGGCCCCTCTACCTACCGAATCAAAATCTCTGGGGTGGGCTCAGCATCTGTTTTGACCAGTCCTCCAGGTGACTCTAAAGTTTGAGCAGCACTTTTGATTGGGTGATTGGGGGAGTGGAGGGAGTCGTCACTGTCACCCCGTGAGAACTCTGATGGGTTTTCACCTGGCCAGTTTGGGAGGCAGGGAGAGCGCTGGACTCCGTGGACATAGATCTTGACTCTTGTGGTCTCCAGTGGTGTCAGGTGGAGAGTAATAGCACATTGCAGAAGTTTGGTCTTTGCTTGGACCTAGGAGTTTGCTATTAGTTTCAGCAGCTACTACAAGAAATAGTTAATATTACTGTAGTTCTCTTTGCTAGGGTTTTAAAAATATGATTGCAATATGCAAATTTTATTTACAAGAAATAGTTAATATTACTGTAGTTCTCTTTGCTAGGGTTTTAAAAATATGATCGCAATATGCAAATTTTATTTAAAAGCTTTTATAAACATTTCCCATCATAAAAATGAATTGTTATTATAAGAAATAGTTACTTGCAAATCAGGATTTCTTTTTCCTTAAGCACTGTGATGGATTAAATGTTATTTCAGAGAGATTCATTCATCCTAATCGCCCTATCCAGAATAACAGGTATGCCATTATTGCAAAATTGAGGGAAGAGATTTGATTGAAATAACTGTAAAATTGTTGCAAAAAACAAAGGATTAACTCTAGGATGTGTGAATATGTGTGATAAAGATTTGTGGAGGAGGAATAATTGCAGCTGTGTGGAACGAGCCTCAGTGGTGAGGCATACCTATACTTAGTAGCTGTGATTCTTGTCTCAGTTCAGTGTTTGGCCCCAGACCCAGAATTTAGGGTGCAGCTGGCCTTGTACAGGCACATAAAGGGAAAGAGGAAACCCTAGCAGCCCCTGCAGTCTTGGTGGCAGGCTAGGATCATGAAAAGAGCTGTGAATTCGAGATGAGGAGACTTATGCACGAGTCCAGATGGATTCAATCAAAATGTGTTGCATGCATGACTTCAACAAATATTTGCACACCTCATTTGTGCCAAGACACTTTTTTTTTTTTTTTTTTTTTTTTTTTTGCGGTACGCGGGCCTCTCACTGTTGTGGCCTCTCCCGTTGCGGAGCACAGGCTCCGGATTCGCAGGCCCAGCGGCCACGGCTCACCGGCCCAGCCGCTCCGCGGCATGTGGGATCTTCCCAGACCAGGGCACGAACCCGTGTCCCCTGCATCGGCAGGCGGACTCTCAACCACTGCGCCACCAGGGAAGCCCCCAAGACACTTTTTATAGGCAAGGAAATCGAGGCCCAGAAGTCTGATGACTTCCCTCAAATCAAAGGTAATGAAGCAGCTGGAATTGAATCCAGGTCTCCTAAGTCTGAAGCAGGCTACCCGCGGTGTAAGTGTGGTGGCGTGGTTTCCACTGCTCCCAAGAAGGGCCTCTTGTCACTTTCCCTCTCCTTCTGAAAACAACAAAAGAAGCTTCTGAAATATTTGTCTAGTAAACTTGTGTGCTGGTTGGTCATCTATCTTAAACCCCTGTCAACAGATTATTCATTACTCAACATTTTAGCAGGCACTGACTTCAGTGGGACAGATCCTTGAGGAAAGGAATGGCTCTTGGTCAGAACACCTAAGACCCTGGTCAGTTTTGATTAGTTGTCCCAGCTGCCCTGTTCACTCTGTCCCAGCTCTGAGCCGTCAAATATTGGTATCTTAGGTTTCTGACTCCTTTTCAGAACATTTAACTGTTTCATTTGCATGTGAAGCATTGTTTGACTGAAAAAATTAAGACTCATAAAGAACTTTGCAAGGTTGCTGCCTCACTCTGGATACAATATGTGCTATAGATTAATTTAGTGTAACTGATCAGAGCTCTGATGAATTCCATGAGCTGCCAATCTTAAATCAGTGAATAAATTGGGCTGGTTTTATTTCCCCAAAGAGAATATTTGGAGAGGGGACTGGAGGGAAGATGAAGAAAATCAGAATGCGGTTGTGCAATGGCTTTCCAGTCCCCTGAGATAGTGTTTCCTAGATGATACTCTTACTGATGAAGAGTTCCTTCTTTCCCTGTCTCCTCACTCCATGCTTCCTTCACAGCTCGCTCTCTCTCTCCTTCTCTAGGGAAACATTTTTGTTTTTTGGGGGCCATGCCACTCGGCTTGCGGGATCTTAGTTCCCTGACCAGGCATCAAACCCGGACCCCCGCACCAAGTCCTAACCACGGAATTCCCTAGGGAAAAAGTTTTTGATTGTTGCTTTAGTTTTGCTGTTGAGGGAATTCGTCTTGGGATGGTAATGCCTGTGAATCAGAATTCTAGAGCATTAATCCATTTCTTACCATTTAGGGTTCTGTTTCATTCAAACAAACTATGTAATGGACTTTTCATATAGGCATTTGATTAGATTCCGAAGGGTCAATTTAAGCTGTTGCAGGGCCTGGGGCCCACATTTTATACCAAGACTTGTTTCAGTTTTGAATGATTTGGTACTTGTGCTAATAAAACCATTCAAGACTGAATCCCAAAACACCCAAACTGGCAGTGCATTTGTTCCTTTTTTTTCAGCATGCCTGATATTTTTTAGGGTTTGGAACTGGGGGATAGGACCAACCCAGAAAGGAATCCCAGCAGTGGAAGAAAGGCTGTCGGACTGTTAGCAGAGAGAGTATTTCAGCCTGAGTGATTAGCAGTATTTGGCCATGAGGAAGAGGCCTCTAAAAATAACTGGTGAGCAGAGTTCGCAGTCAGGTCCAATTTCAGTTCTAGAGGCCTTGCCCAAGGAGCTGTTGGCCAGTCCACAGCTCTAGTAACGAAGGGCCTGTGGTGTGCCTGATACCTGCTCATAGGGCTTTGGTTTTTTTTCTTCCATATATATTATTAATGGATTGAAGAAATCAAAATGGCAGAAGGTAAAGGTATATTTTTATTGTTTGGGTTAAAAGTGACTTGTTATCTAGCTGACAATTTTTAGATTGGTTTTCAGTTGTGTGCTGTTCAAATATTTTTGGCTAAGTGCTTTGACTGCATCTTCTATGTTTTCTATTTTGAACTTTTGGAGACCTCGATGTTTCAAAATAGTTTAATTTTTCATGGACTAATCTGTCTATAATATGAATATTAAGTTTTAGTGTCTTAACTTAGAATATCTTTTATTGCATCGTACTACCAAAGACCACATTTTACAAACTTCAGAAAAATAAACATGTGGTCTGTCTTGGTCTTAGATGTTGATTACAGTGAACTTAAAGAACTGTGTGCGTTCAGATCTCAGGTAAAATTATAGGAAATTTAAGGGCTTTATACGTCCCTTCTTGTATTAATGAGCACACTTAGTTGGCTCAAGCAGAGACTTAGCATATGTGGAAATAGACCTAATTTTTGTGAAGCAGGCAATAAATGCAAAGAAAAGACATTGGGATTTTTTTTTTTTCCAAATCAAATCATTAACCTTCAAGTGTTCTTTAATGATGTGTTGATTTACATTTTTGTATGTGTTTGTTTTTGCTTTTCTTTGTAAGTTAAGATTGTCTTTTCATTTAATTGAAGGCAAGCTGTATTGGCTCATTATATTGAAAATGTATTTAAGAAAAATAAAATAGACATATTCAAGACTGCTTCCAACTCTCAGCTGCCTGAGCAGCCGCTGGAAGGATTCTATTATTAGTATAGAGAGTATGAGTATTTCTGCTTTGAACACTGTTTTAAATAAATGGTTAGAATGGCTTACTTGACTTTTCTGATAAAGTGGCTCATGGAGCCATGAAGAAGAATATGAGATATCTAGCAGACTTTCAGTTCTTTCAGAAGGCGTTTCTCCTCTGCTGATGGATTGCTTAACGTACATAGTGAGGCAAAGTCAGCTGTTACTTCTGACCCACTTTTAACAGTTCATGGCTCCTAAAGGGTGACATTTTGTAATGTAGAAAAATAACCAGTTTGATGAATTGCTTTTATGGTTTTTTAAAACTTTAAATGAGTAGAATTTGTGTATAAATATGAAATCACCAGCATAATGCTTACCAAATCTCATAAATGGTTATTTGTAATTCACTTAGCTGTTCTTCCAGTTAAGTAACTGACTAGTGCTCAGGTGCTGGGGGTGCATCTTCTATTTTCCCTTTTCTAACCAAATAAATAAAATTTCCGATTGTCCCTAGCCCAGTCTTCATTTTGGGGAGACTCATTCCATTGATCACCATGGTAATTTTCTGTGTTCGGTAGTATGTGAGAGCGTTTTCTGATTTGATGGGTCAACGTGGAAAAAAAATGAATCACATAGTTCTTGCCAATATTCTTAACCCTCATTAAAAAAAAAATCTTTTTGATTAATCCCTGGGACTATAGGTTGACTATGGAGCCAGAAATGAAACGGAAATTCTTAGATTTATTCTGATTTTAGAAAAGAGGGACAACTACTAGATGTTCTTCCAGAATGTTTGGAACACAGTACTGGTTTCAGGTGTGCTTGGGGAGTTTTAAACTCTCTCGAAGGGTTTATCTTACTGTGCTCTTTTCAGTTTAGTTGGACAAGAAACTGATCTGCCCTTTGGGACTAGGTACACCATATTTACAAAGTGACATACCAAGAGTGTGCTATTTAGTGTCAATTAAAAAGTTTCCCCTAGAAAAGATGTCTCAAGAAAGACTCCTTTCTATAATTTACTGTTCTGTTCCTTTATGGAATTGGTAAATATTAACAGTAAAAAGATTACTACTACTGGGGTAACACCTCATGTATTTGACATTATAAAGGGATGGATAAAATAATGCTAATTATTTCATGTTCTAGCTAAATAACATTTACTCTTCTTTTTTGATGTTTACCTTTTAAGCGATAAATCCATTTAATAAAAAAATATTTTGAATGAAAATCTTTCCAAAATTTATTGTACATTTCTTGCATTCTTAAACAGTTTTAAAACAATAGTGTCATGACAGAATGAATCTGATATCATTATTACCTTGTACTAAAGATTACTTTAATAGTTAGTTAAGGACTATAAGTTTAATAGTTAAGGACTAGTCAGGGTTGCCAGTGAGCATCAATCATAAATGGCCTCCTGCCACTCTTCAGGTTCTCGTGTCTACTCGTGCTGTATTCATTTTATAGGCCTGCCCTCCATCAGCACTTGTTGCTTTAACTCCTTTGGGTGAGGCTGTCTCTAAAGTCTATTCTTTAGTTTTGTGCAGTGAGTTAGGAAACTTGATTGATGTTGTTAGCATCATGTCTAAAATAAATGGGGATAGATTCTAGGTAAAGGTGTATTCTTTACTGTCTTTGGTTTTCTCTTTACCCTCCTACTCCCTTCTCTCTGTTTTGGTATATGCATTTATATAATTTTTTTTAAAACTCATTTCCACTTTTTACTTGTATTTGGTGTTGCAGGTCAATAACTTAGGCGAGTATTACGAATCAACTTGGATAAATGATACTTTCCTTTTGAGAATCTCAAGAGTTTTCCCCCTCTCATTCTGCTTTAAGAAAGAGATAGAAATGGAGAAAGAATTGGACTTGGAATTCAAATGATTATTTTGTTTTATTAGCTATTTCTTTATAAGCTTATTTCAAATAGCATCATCTGAGGTGTACTTTTATTGAGGTACACATTTTGAAAACTTAATTATTGAGTAAAAAAACAATCATATCTGGCACATATGTGCTGAATAAATACATTAAATGAATGAATAAAATGTTGAACTATATTTATTTGGCCTTATTATTTTCTAGTTAATCAGGAACAGTACAAGAGACTGGTATCAGTTACAAAATGTCCAAGAGGAGATAAGACAAGAACCCAGTTTTAGCACTTATTTTAAATAAAAAGTTTGATTCTTAGATAATCAGTAACCAAGGGAGGAACATCCTTAGTCACTATTGTAGTTCCATATTTAGAAGGCATTATTCTTTTTATAGTTAGTATTCTATACAAATGGGTAATGTGCATATATTGATTTGTTGTATAGAAATAAAGGTTTTTTCAAATACAGTCTTAAAATACAGTCTTAAAAAATGTCTTCATGTTTGTAGAAGTTCAGTAAATTAAACACACAACACTGTTACTGAATCTGTGGCGCTCCCCTTCCCACAGAAGCTATTTCTTTTCTTTTTAAAAATTATAGTGGTGCTTTATTTTATATTGTTCTTCATATAACTTCTATCCTTAAGACACATAAAATTTTGGAAATCATCATTTTCCCTCACCAGCACTGCAGAAAATTTTCACCCTGTCTCCACTCCGGTGACTATGTTCAGATAATAAAACAGTGGAGCCTATTTTAAGTGGATTTAATAAGTAACATTGTGATCTGTGCCCAGCAGGTATTTTTTTAAATGTGTAAGTTATGTTTTTATATAGACAGCTTTTAGGAGACTTTTTTTTTTTTTTTTTTTTTTGCGGTACGTGGGCCTCTCACAGTAGTGGCCTCTCCCGTTGCGGAGCACAGTCTCTGGACTCACAGGCTCAGCGGCCATGGCGCACGGGCCCAGCCGCTCCGCGGCATGTGGGATCTTCCCGGACCGGGGCACGAACCCGTGTCCCCTGCATCGGCAGGCGAACTCTCAACCACTGCGCCACCAGGGAAGCCCTAGGAGACTTTAAATAGATCATGTGAGGAAAAAGAAAAAGAAAAGAAACAAATTAGGTGGCCGGATGTTATTTGGTAAAGCATACTTTTGTTTACGTTCACCATGTGATTATTTATAAATCTGGCCCTTATTGATGGGTCTGTTAATATTTAAAGAACACTAGAAAAGGAAATTGACTTTTTCTTTAAGAAGGAATTTTGTTTTATTTAATTCATCAATTTATATACTTAAATATAGATATATAAGTAAATATGTGTATGTTTTGAGTGTGTATATCCACAAACATAACGTACACACTCTAAGACTGATTCAGTTTTTATGACCCCTTTTGAAAAGTTGATCTAGTGGTTCATTTAAAAAATATGTATATCTTTTTAACAAGAAGAATTGACAATATGTTCTTGATTTAAGCCACTGGAAAATTACTACCAATATTCCCTAATTAGAACTGGATTTAGGAATCAGGAAGCAGGTTTTAGATGAGAGCTAGTGAAGTATCTGAAATCATGTAATTTGGCCCATTCATATGGAGCAAGGAATTCAGGACCATGGAAGTCAGGGCTTATTCCTGGCTCTACCCACCTTATGCTGGTGGCTTTGGGTGAACCATTTCATCATTTTTCTATAAAACAGAGATGATTATTCCCGTCCTTACCCCCAGTGTTGTAGTGGACACTTGGAAATATTTGGGGGTGTTTTTGTTTGTCATAATCACTGGGAGCTACTTACCTGTGGGACCAAGGAAACCAG
>NW_006799066.1:1719650-1735417 GCF_000442215.2 Lipotes vexillifer | reverse complement strand
CCAGCTGCCCTGCAGTGTGCGGAACAGTCGCACAGGATGAAGAATTGTCCTGTTTAAACCCAGAAACGCCCTCTTGAGAAACACTGACAGGACCCTTGTGAGAATCGCAGGCACGTAAAGGAGGTGACGTGCTCCACCAGCGGAAGGTAGCATCCTACTTTCCTACTTGCTTGATAAATTTTTCCTTTTCCCAAAGGGCGTGTTGAGATATGACATATTTTTCTAATTTATTTATTAATATTTAATATTTATCATATTCCTTTTTAAGAGAAATTTGAGTTTTATGGTCCTTTTAAGGACAGTGTTGACCGTTTTCTCTTAACATTACTTGACTATCATTATTTTTGTTTATTTCTGGCTGTACGAGTATTTGCAGAAGAGTATAAAGTATATTAAACATATCAAATGTGATATATGACATTGTGGTGGACCGCACTTTACAAAACTGTATCCTACGTCGAGACCAATTATGAAAACCTTTCCCTTTTTCCCTGGGTCCCAGTGGATCTTGTCGAGGAGGACTAAATTGCACTGTTTGGCTTCTCTTCTTCCCTGACCTCTGTTTCCTATAAATAGTTTCCTTCCTTCATCTCTGTCTCTCTGGCTAAGAATATGAAGCGTTTTGGGGGGAGTTTCTTCTGTGGCAGTTACAGTTTTCAAGATTCTACAGAAACTAAATGTGACAGAAAAAAAAAGGCTTTGGCTACACTTATGATCTCTTTAAGTTGTTGATATGCTCTGAGCTTTGAAGGAGGTTATATTTAGGTCGTTTAGATAAAGAACTTGGAAGGAATACACATATCAATTTTTATTTTAAAAGCATCGCTAGCCCATTAGTAGTTTATTTCTTTCGTTACTTAGAAGTTAGGGTCATACATATGTGGTATTGAGGCTAAGCATAGTCTTTTCCATTTTTAAAATCTTTATTTTGTGTAACATGATTTAAGAATTTAAGTGAAAACTATTGATAGTTTTGAAGTGATTTACCATTGGAAGTACTCTCAAATTCCTGGAGAAATATTTCAGTGAAAAGAGGTTCAATAAAGTGTTTTCTTCTTATATAATGACATTGTCCGTCTGTTTTATTTTTTTAACAGAGACAAAGCATGGAGGACACAAGAATGGGAGGAAAGGAGGACTTTCTGGAAGTTCGTTTTTCACGTGGTTTATGGTCATTGCATTGCTCGGAGTCTGGACATCGGTAGCTGTGGTCTGGTTTGATCTTGTTGATTACGAGGAAGTGCTAGGTAAGGATTTTCATATTGTTTCTTATTGGTACTGTCAATTATGTAGCCTCCCAGTGGTTCTCAGTAGGGAAGGAACAGAAGGGGATGTTATCAGGGTTACCTTGCTGTGGTACTTTCAACTTCTTTGAACATGATCTGTCATAGAAAAAAATAGGTTTTATATTGTCTATATATCACACCAAAAAGTTTTGACAGTACGTACTCTTGCGACATGCAGTACTCTAGAATTTCTATTCTGTTTCGTTGTATTATGAATTTTTAAAATACTGGTCAGGAGCCACTGAATTTATTTAAGGACCCGTGAATGGATCATAAACAGTTTGCAAGACCCTGCCTTAAAGAGAGCATTTCCAAGCACACACCTCTGTGTCCTTGTTGGAACTGTTGTGTGTGGATGTGAGTGTGTGTGTGCGTGCATGTGCATGTGTAGGTGTGGCCTGTAGGATGTTCTGAGGAAGTTGCTGTGTTATTTCTGATAGTTGTCTTCCTTTCCTCTCCACTTCCTTTTCTCTCCCCATAATCACTGCAGTTTTTCACGTATTTTTATGTTAATGATTCTTTATAATTTTTGGAGTCATACTTTTTTTTTTGTTTCACCTGACCAAGTCTCTTTTTGTAATTGAGATAAAATTCAATATTGTAAATATATAAAAATGTACAGTTCACTGTTTTTTAACATATAATTTTGTGCTGTCATCATTATTAATTTCAGAATATTTCCATCCCCCTCTTCTTGTCTCCTGGCAAGCACTAATACACTTGGTGTATTTGCCTATTCCGGACATTTCATATAAATGGAATCATACAGTATGTGGCCCTTTGTGTCTGTTGTTTTGCACTTAGTGTAATGTTTTCAAGGTTTGGTATTTACTCCATTTTATGGATGAATTATGTTCCATCGTATGGATTCACCACATTTTGCTCATCCATTCATCATTGATGGACATAGGGGTTATTTCCACTTTTTGGCTGTTGTGAGTAAATGGCCTTCCTTTCTAATAATCCAGTGAAAGTTGTGGACCTTTTCACTGAAAAAAATGCACACTTTTCTCTGTATGTACAGTGTCGCAGAGAAAATCCCCTCCCTTCCATAGACCATTCTGCACTTTTGCTTTACTTATTAGTTTATAGCCAGCCATCTTTCTGGGGGGGAAGGCAAAGAATAACAAAACACACGTGTAATCTGCCTTTTGTTAAAGCTGCTTATTTTTATTATTGTACTTCGAGGAAAGTGTCTCCGAGTAGATTGGTAAGAGCGATAGAGGAAGAATTTTAGTTTGGAGATGAACTTCTGAGTAGATCTGTGCTTCTGTTAATTTATGTTGATGATGTTGCGAAGCAAAGTCTATTAGACAAAAGAAGAGATTTAGAAGATGTGTACATTTAAGCTCAAGTAACAATTTTCGTGTTTTTGTATGCATGCAGCCAAAGCAAAGGACTTCCGTTATAACTTATCAGAGGTACTTCAAGGTAGGCTATTGGAGATGCATTTTAAGTCTACTTGTGTTAGTCTCTAAAACCTCATCTTTGGGCTACTATTTTAGTTATCCACTGCATCAGAGAATGTAAGTGGTAGGACCAATTTTCCCTCTTAAATTTGTGAGAAATTATAGTATTTTCTATCTTTTTATTGTTATTTGAACTCTGTGCTATATGTAGCCTCAACTGCAGACCAGCGCTTTTCACTTATATTTTCTTAGCTATAGAAATGATAACTTCCTTATCTCTACATTATTATTGTTATTGTCATTTTCAACGTGTATGTGCTTTGTCAATCAGACTTCTACGTAGCAGGTTAACAATATTTTCCTAAGTGGAACAAGGGCTCTGGGAGTGTCTAGGTTGGTCATAGCAACTGTACTCCCAAAGCTCTTCTGCTGTTGTGCAATGTTTTAACTTCGGTTTTTTTTTAACATCTTTATTGGCGTTAACTTAGTTTTTATTAAAAAATGGTGGCAGTAAGGAGGGAAAGTGGCAGGGGGTGGTGGTGGTGGGATGAACTGGGAGATTGGAATTGACATATATACACTAACATGTATAAGATAGATAACTAATAAGAACCTGCTGTATAAAAAAATAAATAAAATTCTAAAATTCAAAAAAAATAAGTAAAAATAAAATAAAAGCATTGCTTAAACAAACAAACAAAAAAAAATGGTGGCAGTGCTGCCAACTGGTGTTTTAGTACTGCTGCTGTATTTGTAAATGTGGTTTAAATATTGCTGTTTAAAATATTGTTGTTTAAAATGTTAAATTAATGTCTCTTCACAGCCACTGTCCAACGATGAATTATAAACTGTGTTGATTTTAGGATGTTTTTAGGGAACTGAATGTATTTGACTTATATTTGAAATGCTGAACAGTGCTCTGAGATGATAAAGTTAAAATGCACATTTACTATTCTTGAAGGAGGAAGTCTGCTAGCATTGTCTTCTCAGTTTGTCTGTTCTAAGCCTTATTTTTTTTCGTAGTAGTAGGTGGCCAGTGCTAATTACATTTTTAAGTAGGATAAGTGTAAGTTTTCCTTTGTAGTTTCAAAAAGCCAGTTTTACATACTTTATTTCCAGAAGTCTGTTTTTAAAGGTTGATTCATGATGCTTCTGTCATAAATCATTATTATGAAACGTAAAATTAATCATCCTCTTATTTTTAGTACTTATACTCGATGTTAATTATATATGGTCTTTATTTGAGGCTCAGTGGGTGTTCTTTTGTTTTGAATATTAATGGTGTGAGGAACTTCTGTACTTTAGAAACATTAAATTTCATGTAACTGTTAGAAATGGATCTGTATTATTCCTTATATATGTTGAAAATTTTACCTAAAATATTTTTAGCAGTAAAGTTAAAAAAAACTACTCTGAAATGATTAAATCTCAGGGTATCGTTAAGCCCTTAAAGAAAATATTATCTGAGTTATATTTCTTAGATTTGTTAGGTGAATATTTCCTCAATCTCTAAGTGAACTGCCTTCATTTTAAAGTGAGATTATCATTAGCACGGCTTTTAAGGATGAAAGTTGCAAAGAGTTGCACTGATTGGTTGCGTTAATGGCCGATATGCAGGACTGTAAGAAATACTAACACCTTATTAAATTTGTTTTTCCTTTTGTTCCCATATCCGTCTTTCCTTCCCCTCTTGTAGGAAAACTGGGAATCTATGATGCTGATGGTGATGGAGATTTTGATGTAGATGATGCCAAAGTTTTATTAGGCAAGTACACATTTTTGTTTTTTTAATTAGTGGTGCTAAAATGTTGGAAGCAAAATAATATCGGGTTGGCCAAATAAACCTTTTGGCCAACCCAATATTTTAGCTTTAGTAATGTTTGTGTCAGTCATTTCCATTTTATGAAAGATATTTTCCCACTTAAATCATTTATTTCATTCTTGTTGGGATGTTGAATGGCTTAATTATTTTACTATAAACTCTCACATTTCAATTTACTGTTACAAATGGATAAGTATATAGCTCCTGCACAGATATTATAAGTAATATAATTTCATATGTGTTTTTAGATTTAAAGCACTTTATATTCTGAACTTAACATTTGAACATGTAGATAATGTCCTAGTCTGCTTTCACATATGGTAATGGCGACCATTCTTTAGCATCATTTGACATAATTCAATGTCCATTTGAAAATGCAAATTTCTGAAGGCTTACATAAATTCATTCTGAAATAAAATAGTGGTGGTAAACATCTTATAATGTCCTATGACTATTTGAAAGGTAACATTAAAATATAAACTAGTAGTCTTTGGCAAGGTTTCTTGATTTTATTTAAGTCTTGGACCCTTCTCTTTTATCACCAGAATTACCCGTCTTTATCATTGAGATTTTTTTTATAATAGATAAAGATGTGATATTCCTTCATTTAATTTTAAAATAGTCTCATACTAGAAAGGATGGTGCTAATTTTAATATGCAAATTTTACATTAATGGCCTGGTGAGATATGATTTCTGCTTGTTAAACAGCATCCTTTCCTTTGTTTTAGTATGTAGCGTAATAATATGCATTAAAACATTTTATACTAAAGTCTTTAGAAAAATAACAAATGTGGCAAGGTTTACATAGTAAGCTTAATAGAATAATGGCACAAATTCTTCCTAGACACGCAATTTTGTGTATATTTTATGGATATGAAAAAAATGGGAGATAATCTGTGTTGAAATGTAATAAAACATCTTAATTTTGACATTGTTTTCTTGTTACTGCTCAGTGAGAACTATATTTGCTACTTAACAGTGAAAGCTTCCTATACCCATGGAATTTCTTTTCCTGTCTTAACCGTAATAGAATTTTCTACATAATTTTGACATTATATATCTAAATTTGGGTTTCTATAAATATGGTAAATTCTCAGAAGACTATAATCCTAGGCATGCGTAAGAAAGATTATATAGACCTTATTTCAGAATGATGCTAATTTGCTTGCCTATAAATGGTTTATTACTTCATTTTGTTACTTTTCTTTAAATGACAGATTCTGAATAGCAAAGCTTTTTATTTAAAAATAACTTCATGTGAGCCGTTGCCTCACTTTTAGAAATAATATTACTTATCTGCTGTATTTTGTTGATTTTTTTAAGGGGGCAGGTGCTTAAAATCAGCTATCTTGGTCTGTCAGGAAATGTCAACTATTAAAAATTAAAACATGTTATTTCTTCTACAGCACACATTGATTTCTATTGCAAACTTACGTTAATAACTTGATTTTTAGTATTTTAGATTTCAAAAATTTGTTCCCCTTAATATTTTTAAGCAACCGTTAAGAGTTTAATTAATTGTAATTTAGAACATTGCCATTTGTGGGTAGCCACATATGTGGTATGGGCAAATGGTAACTTGTTCCTTTTGCAAGAATCATATACTTGGAGACAGAACTCAGTTGGTGAATCTGAGTGTTCATTTGGTAATTTGACTATTAAATGCGCAAAGGCTAAGATAAACTATTTTACTGTGTGTGTGTACAAATTTGCAGTTGGCTTGTGGCTTTGGTAAAGGTGAAAGAAACTAATGTAAGCTGTTTGACCTCTAATCTTATTCTGTAGTGTTTGAATTCTCTGCATGAAATACAACCTTGATGGGAATTGAATTTTATGACTAAGGTTCTTTTCTACTTTGTGAGGTTATTGTAGCCTAGTTGTGCCTCTGTTACTGGTGGATGGTTGCAAGAACCAGGTGAAATTCTGGCCTTGCTGGGCTCTGTATGTTCAGGGAGAGATTACGGGGGAGCAGATTCAGTGAGTGTGTACCCTAAAAGGAGCCAGATCTCTGGGGGAACGTTCTCATTGGAGAACCAGTTCAAGGTTAAGGGACTTGGATTAAGGCAGAGGGAATCCCTGGGGAGGGATGAAAGTAGAAAGTCAGAGATTGGGTGAGAGCTTGGCATGCCAGGTGTGGTAATGGTTATGCTGAACTTCCATAGGTTTGGATTTCTCTCATTAGTATTTCTTTCTGGAGTCTTAAATTTGCACATATCTAAATTTGATCAATTTGAGGAAATGTACATGTTCATGTTTACATCTCTTTTACATTTCAAAGTTTGCTTTTCTTATGAACTATAAAGAGAATGAAATATGGGAGTACATCAAGATCAATAGCCATCATTAATTTTATTATTTCTGGCCATGGCCCTTACAGTATACTTTGAAAATATTCTAAGCCTGGTCTTGTTTACATTCCTTCCTACTTTTGTGGCCCAATTATCTAAAATAAAATGTCTTTGATTTTGGTTTGGATGATTGAAAGCTACATTGTCTCATAATGTATTCTTTGAAAACTTGTTTCCCAAATAAATCCATAGGAAAGAGGACTAAATTCTGAGTAACATTTTCTTAGAGTAACACCACCTGTGGATTACATAGTTATCCTTTTGCCCTGTGACTGGCACCTAGCTGGCACCAGCTATGGCCAGAGAACAAAAGGGAAGGCAGTCCCTGGAGCCTTGACAAACATTTGTAGCCTTGACAGATGCCTGAGTGAGCAGTAGGGAAGGGAGGGCTGGATCTTGCCCGAAGCCAGGCACATGCTGCTCTTTGGTTCAGGCCTTCTCTTAGAGGTTAAGGAATGATAAATCCAGAACATATTTTCTTTTTCTCTTTGGACTAGTACTTTTGTCTTAAGAACCACAAAAATGTTGCATAGTTGGGTAATCAGTTTTGCTCAGATACTTTTGCATATTTGTTGCATAGTTGGGTCATCAGTTTTGCTCAGATACTTTTGCATATTTGTTGCATACTTCATCCTGTCATGCTGAAGGGTGGTAAAGTTTTGTATTTTATATTCAATACTTGGAAGTACTTCTATTGGAAAATGGAGAAAAAGAAAAATGTTTATTCTAAATGTACAGCTGTAGAGTTTTTGGACAAGAAGAAGAAATAGTGTTATTCCCACAGGGGCTTGGGTGGGAATACAGATCTCTGTTCACAGCACTTGTCAATTGTTCAATTCAGTGAAGAAACATGCTGGGTTGGTCAAAAAATAATTTAAATACCGACTGAAGTTGTGGGTTCCCCCCCCCCCCACCCAATGCATGAAGAATGGCGCAATGTAGTTCTTCTATGGACTAATGTGGGGAAAATTCACTATAATCTTTAACATTAAATTGGGGGTTCCCCCCCCCCCCACCCAATGCATGAAGAATGGCGCAATGTAGTTCTTCTATGGACTAATGTGGGGAAAATTCACTATAATCTTTAACATTAAACTAGTTGTCTTATTATTATCCCTTACCTGCCAGTCTTGATTGCTGGTAGTTAATGCTGTGTGGACAAATTCTGTGTTGTCAAAGCCAGAAATACCAGATTAGGTGGTTATAATCCGAAAAGCTCTAAAATCGTAGATGTGCATATTTCTTACGGCCTGTTTTCTTTTTTTCTCCTCAAAGTTATGGAACTTACTGTATAGAACTTGACAGTTCTATTGGTGGACTTTGATACCTACTGGACCCAAGAGACCAGTCTTACCCAAAGCCAGTTCTTCACAGGACAAAAACAAATGATAAAAGCGATATATACACTGCTTTCTTTCCATATGGGGGTCTGGGATCTTTGCAGTAGAAGGTAATTTGGTGAGCTGATAGGGAGAGAACTCTGGAATGTTCCTGTTGCAGGTGACTGGCCTCGATCACATCTCATATTGGTAGGCTGAGCGAATTGTTATTAATAGCTGACTCTTATTATTGGTCAGAATGACAGGACCACAAGTCAGTAACCAGAGCATTATAAAGCTAAGATTTTCTAGTTTTAAAATTTAAGTTATCTATCTGGTATAATTTGAGCACGTTGGTGCCCATCTGTGGAGGCTGAACAGTTACCCTGCTAGCCATATTAATTCCAGAGTTTCCTAAACTAACTGCAGCTCCTAAAGGGAAAAGTTTGAGGAAATGAACATTTCTGTTTTCAGTGAATATTTATTGATATATGTAAATGTTTGTATAATCAACTCTCGATAATATCTGGGTGCTACATCAGCAAATGTGGGGCTTGTCGGAAGTGTCTTTTTATCCTCATACTACTTTTACTCACTTTTCCCGTTGAAGTTGGTCAGTCTATTTTGGCTGATACAATTTTGTGGTTTTTTTGGCTCTCAGTTCTCTGATGAGAGAAAGGCAAACCCGGTTAGGGGCTGGTAGGAAGGGTGAGGATTGGTCAAATTGCTTTTCCTTTAGTCCATATGATTGAGAGTTGATTGTAAGGTGTGCATCTTAACCGATTTCTTTATTTTCCAAAATATCTTTTCTGTAAACCTCCTTGACCATGATGCACATCCTTTTTGAGATCACTCTTCCTCAACTTCTTTTTTCCACCTAACTGCTCTCCTTATTTTCTCTTTCTCTCTTCCTTATTCTTATGTAGGCCTGACCAAAGATGGCAGTAATGAAAATATTGATTCTCTTGAGGAAGTCCTTAATATTTTAGCAGAGGAAAGTTCAGATTGGTTTTATGGTTTCCTCTCATTTCTCTATGATATAATGACTCCTTTTGAAATGCTAGAAGAAGAAGAAGAAGAAAGCGAGACCACAGATGGCGTTGATGGTACGTCACAGAATGAAGGGGTTCAGGGAAAGACTTGCGTCATCTTGGATTTACATAACCAGTAACTTTGATGCAGGGACTGAAGTCACTGGCTTGTGAACCCCCGAAGCATCTCCTTTTTCTTTCTTTCCTTTGCCTATCCAGGGCTTAACATGCAGTGGGGCAGCTGCGATCGGACAATACAAGGCAACTGTGTGACCTTTTCCCCAGTACAGCGCCTAGCTAGTCCCTTGCTTGGCTTTCCCACTTGAGGAAAGCGGTACCCCCTCATTCTCCTGCTGGTCCACAAAGTGCATTGAGAATGATGTTCTTGGTAGTATAATTGGTTTCTGTATCGTTTTGTTTCAACTCTTGTACTCGCTGAACTAAATTCAGAAACTTAATAGCAAATTGTTTTGTGATTAACCCTTGCTGCTTGTCCTTCTAACACGCTAGTCATTAAGATGATTATAGTGGAATTAATTATAAAAATATCTCTAGCATGATTCATAAATTCAGTGCTTCTCTGTTGATCTTTAACATGACTGATGTGTAAAATGATGGTTCTTTAAAAGGTTGATTTTTTTTTAATTGCAATTTGTTTAGGTTGATTTGTCAGACAGGTTAATACAAATTTCAGTGTAAAATTCTGTATTAATGGTGCTTTTAAAATAATTTGAAAATAACCTCATGTTTTTGCCTTAGGGTAGTTCAGTTACTGTATTCAGATAGTAGTGTGTCTGAATCTTTCTGTCTGTGAAAGCAAAATTTATTTTTAATTTCATTTCCAAATAGACATCCAGAGAAAGTAATTTGTATTTTTTTTAAAGGAGGCATATTACACAGGAAGGAAAATGTGAATATGTTATCTTAAATAATGTTGTACATATTAAAATTATTCATCCTAAATAACGGTCTTTTTCCATTTTTTCCTGTATTACCTTATTAATTGGCCATCAACTTTGGCTTAGGTATAATATGATTTTTATATTTGTAAATTAAATTTATTAAAGTGGTAATTCTTTTTAGGAGAATCAATTTTTGCCGTTAGAAAACCTTAAAAACACCTTTGAATCAATTCATTTAAAATGAGTTTGCTTCAGTGATAGCAAAAACAATTGCATTAGACATACGTAACATGCATTTCTTAAAATGAGATTTCATTCATTTCCCACCTCAAACAGAGCTCTTATAGCTTAAGAGTGATAAGATCCAAGACCTTTGACTTCTTTTACCCTTTTTGGGAGTGGTGTTTCATGTTTTTACATCTCTTTGAGCCTCTGTGAAACTTAGCCTAGCTTTGGTTCTTTATAGAGCTTAAAATTGGAAAATATTTGCATTTTTTAACATTTTATTTAACTATGATAATTTCTACTTTTCAAATATTTATTCTTATTTTTTCCCATTTAATCAAGTTGCTTTCAGAAAGTAGATTATTCACCCATTTTTTCAGAAAGGAATATGACAAATTTAGTTTCTTCTTTAGAGCTCGCTCTTGCAGGCTATCAAAATGAGAGACTGAAAATAAAAGTCTCGAATCAGAACCCTGGAAGTACATCAACATCCCCCTTGACTCAGCATTTACATGTGTCGGGAAAAGTGTCCAATTTGCTAATCTTATTTTAAAAAAGCATTATTCAGTAGCTACTTTTGGAAATAGATACATGTGTTGTACATTGGACAGTAATCTCCTAACGCTTAAATAACTATTATAACGCAAGTTTGTCTTTTCCTGATTATTCAGGGACTATGTTTCATTCTGTTAATGTTTCTGACAGTCAAAAGCTCCTGATTTTGGAATGTTAATATTTTGGAACAAATGAGTATGATTTAATAATGTTCTTTCTGAAAGCTTATGCAGTCTTTGCTTGTATTTATCATGTCTTGCACTTTGAATTTGAGTACTGTGACATATCAGAGTTCATTAGGTTTAAATTCAGAAGCAGTCTGAGGTCTCACTCAGAGAAATTCTCTTAGACAAATGTCTGAGATTTGTTTTTTAAGGCAGTCTTGTTTCTTCATGCTTCATTGTTACTAACCCTAGAAGATGTTTGATCAGTTTATGAGAAGTAAATAATTAAATTTGTGTGTTAAAAATGTTTGGAATCATTAATTTCTCATCAGGCTCTGCTTTTTTGTCATGCTACTAATGCACATTTTATGTACAGAAATTAATTATGCTGTATTCTTGTAAGTGAAAAATAAGGATGTGAGATTATAATTTGCCATTTCTTTGGTATCCCTTCTGATCAGCCCTTTTGAAAAGCCTCTGATGAAGGTAAAATCCAGGTAGCTGGTGAACCCCTGACCTCTGTGACTGCCTTCAACTTGTGCCTAAGGCTTGCTTTGGTGAGAAAATAAAGTTATTTGCAAAACTGGTATAGAGTACTTTGAAGCTGAACAAAGTTGCTTTGCTTACATTTTGTTTATTATGTATGTTACAATTCTTAATCTTCTAAGGCTTTATTGTGTAATTTTCTGTTCCGTCATAGAAATATTTTCCTAGCTTGTGTCTTTTAAGCTTAGGAAGTTAGTTAAAAAGGCAAAAATGTAATCTGTACGTTCGAATGTTTATTTATGGTGAATTTTACATTGTATTGTATTTACTCTGCATTTCCACTTTGGAACAACCAAAGGCACTTTGAGGAACGTGCTCTGAGTTCAGATGCCCTTGTCTCCTCTGAGCTGCCCTTCCTCAGAGGAAAGTGCCGTTTGTCCAATTGAAAAGGCGCCGGGTTCTCTGGAATTTGGTACCAAAACAAGGAAGTGGCACTCAGGGGACTTGTTTTCTGCACTTTAGTTTCTTTCAGCTCTTATTTCCCCTGGAATGTGAGGGGTGACGTGTAGGTCAGTTGGAGAGGTGTCTTCTGGGTGCTCATCTTATTAAATCCCTGAGGCCCAGCTGCTGGCTCACTGCGTCATGCAGATGCCTTGGACTTAATGTGCTGGGTGATATCTTGCTTTTTCACCTTGTACTTGATCCTTTATTCTAGAAATTACCTCACTGTCTTATAGAGCTGTAAGAAAAACTGTTTGCTCTGCTTGAATTCTGGTTTGTTTTCATTTACAGTTGGCTAGACGGGGCAGAATGTTTCCTTGTTTGGCCTGATGTTTATAACTTTGGAGTATTAGTAAAGGCAGATAGAAGCATAGACAGTTATGAATTTGAACACCTGGCAGTTATACCTTTGGGGGCTTGATACTCAGCAACCCTTTCGAAATCAGATTCTGGTCTATAAAACAAGTAAAACGTTTTCTGTGTTTTGAGCTGCGGAAATTTCTTTGATCACCATGCATATTTGGAGCACTTTTATAAAACCCAGTGATGCAGACTTTATTATCACAAGTCGATAGATGGAACACTGCTGAATTCTCTGCCTGTTATTTGTTGCAATAACTCTGTAATACACAGGAGTAGATATTAACTCAGCTGTGAACTGTCTGAAGTTGGGAGTCAGGTTAGGCTGCATTTGAATCCCTCTTCAAAGCTGAGCCCAACATAGGGTATTTATTAAATATTTGCTGGGGTTAGTCCTGGTGAGTGGGAATGTCAGGAGTTACCCATTGCATAATAAAACGCTGGTTATTTTTTTAAACAGCTTAAATAAGTGAAAAAAATTATTGGATGTATTTTGTTTTCCAAGAGAAATGACACTTTGAAGTTCAGACAATAAACTGACCTATGCTAGCTGAGGTCTTCGCATGATCTTTCTGCTATCTCATTTGTATTTGTGTCTGGATTTTATCTTTATTCAAGCTCTCAGTCTCTGGATGTAATCCCTTCTTAAACTTTTAGTCTTTCAGCCCTCTGATGTTCTGATCTTCCCTCATCCCAGAGGGTTGGAAGGTTTGTAGCTTCCTTTTTTCAAAAACGTATGTGATAATGTTGTTACGCCATCTATTTAAAAATAAAAAGGAAAATGGTGTAGCGTCTTAACTTGCGTTTTGCCAAAAGTAGACTTATGTTCTAGAGCAAGTCTGCCTAGCTCGCAGAATCTTCTCTTAGGCGTTCAGGGCCTCATCTGTAGTCAATGTTGAAATAAATTATGATGCTTCGTATGGGCAGGAGGCAGCTTCGAAACTGAGGCTCAGAGTGACTCATTGGTCTCACCAGGGATGGTGGGAGTGACTGGGATGACCTAAGTATGACATGATACTCAGCCGACCAGTTCTGTGACCAACTTCCTGAAAGCCTGCAGCAGCTATAGTACTTGGGTTTCTGTAATGGAGCCAGTCTTCTAAAATTGTGGTGAAACCGCAGGTCCAACCGTGATGCAGCATTTTAATTATACACAGAACATTTCACTTCGAAAATGTGTGTGGGATAGTGACCCTGAGGCAGTTGCCAAAATAATGTTAATTACCTTTAGGCAGCACCCTCAGGCTCTAAGGGAGGTATATAAGACCTGCTTTTTCCAAATTTCTGTATAAGGATTACCAAATAGTCAACTTTGCTGTTAATAGTAATCACCTTAAAACCATCAGAATAAACATACAGGGCAAAAAAGAAGTAAACAACATGGTGATTACTTTTTTTTTTTTTTGCCATTCTCTTTGACCGTAGCCACATCCTAATGGCTTGGGTTCCATTATCATTACTCTGCACAGCATTTCTTTACTCTGAGAAGTGTTTTGAATCGTTGTTTCCTCTCTCATTGGTCATTTTTTTAGCAGCTGACCTTTGCCCTGTGTCTGCACCTCCTGCTTCTGGCCTCCTCCTTTCTCTCCCGCTGACTCAGTTTCTCTACCGTTAGACATGCCTTTGTTTCCTAGCCCTCAAAACATACGAATGCAGATCAAATTCTTCAAACTCTTATTCCTTTTCTGCCCACTGAGAATCTTGGGAAACCCCATAGATGATCAGTTTTCTTCTAAGGAGGGAAGAGAGGCCGTGATGAGCAACGCTGGGGTTTTGCTCACCCTTCTTTCTACCTGTTTTCTCATTGTAACGTGACCGCCTCTTATACTCCTTGTAAAACTGTATATGGGGCATTTACTAACAAACAGAATTCAGTAGTGTCCTCATCCTAACCCTTTGTTCATTCCTTCCTGTCTACAACTGCTACTTTGACTTTTAGAATCCTGCATTTTCTATTCATTCATTCATGCATTCATTCCCTGCGTTTTCTTTTTTTTTTTTTTTTTTTTTTTTTTTTTTTTTTTTTTTTTTTTTTTTTTTTTTTTTTTTTTTTTTGCGGTATGCGGGCCTCTCCCTGTTGTGGCCTCTCCCGTTGCGGAGCACAGGCTCCGGACGCGCAGGCTCAGCGGCCACGGCTCACGGGCCCAGCCGCTCCGCGGCATGTGGGATCTTCCCAGACCGGGGCACGAACCCGCATCCCCTGCATCGGCAGGCGGACTCTCAACCACTGCGCCACCAGGGAAGCCCCCCTGCGTTTTCTTGACTCTCCCCTCTTTTTTTGTTACTTACAGGCTCCTGTATTACCTTCTGTTTTCCAAGTGCTGTGCTTTCTTTCATGTTTATACTCTTTCCTTCAGAGACTGAATATGATGATTTTGTTTAAATTATTAGTTCAGTCTTTGTCATGTCAAAAATATTGAAAGATGATTGAATATATTCTTTAAGTTCAGAAAAGACAGCTTAGGTTGATACTTTGGAATTTTATATAGTACAATGGCACATTGTTAATTTGTATCACTTTAGGGATTTATACCCAAACTGGAAAAGTTTTAAATCAAGTACTTATTATATTTTCATGTTTCTAATCAGCTAATCTGATGTTGATCTAATATGTTGGCTTATTTATGTTAACTCT
The DNA here is from genome assembly GCF_000442215.2 of Lipotes vexillifer. NCBI lineage: Eukaryota > Metazoa > Chordata > Mammalia > Artiodactyla > Lipotidae > Lipotes > Lipotes vexillifer. The sequence goes on along the minus strand of NW_006799066.1, from coordinate 1,720,373 downwards.
AGCCTTTTCATCAATATAGCTCTTTTGACTATATCATAATAGTGGAGGGGTAGGGGGATAGTCTGATTCCCACCATTCTGCTTTTTAAGGGAAAATCCAGGCCTCGCCAGTCAAGAACATGCAGGAAATCAGGAGGGGACATTAGCACCATTAAAAGTATATTTTAATGCGTTATGCTAATTTCTTTTGCACATTGGATAATACCCATGTATTTAAAAGTTGTCATTGCAAGAACAAGTTTGACATTTTACGTAAGTAAACTTTCTTGGGGAGTGGTCCAAGATAGCGTTCGGTATTACAAGGTGGTATGCTGTTTTTGCTGGAGTTTAAGAAAGAATTGGGCTTTGTCTGTGAAAAATAGTTGTTAGACACACACACTGGTTTTGGTTATGTATGCATATCGAGTAACTGGATAGATACAGATAGCCACATGGAACAGTTAATTCACGTTTCTGTTTTTAATGTAGTCATTGGTAAGATATACTAATACTTTTTTTCCAGAATGACAATGATGATATCTCAACCAAAATAAATTGCCATTCTCAAATGAACTGTCTCATATGATGGAAACAAATTGCTATGAACAGAGAGAGGGGAAGAGATTTAGGAGTGGAGGGTGATTCAAACAACAGAATAGGAGTAAAAAAATCTCATACTGGAAGTGGGAGTGTGATTATGGTTTTGAGAAACATACAGAGGGGGTTCCACAGTTTCCAGCAGGAA
>NW_006799066.1:1688614-1719622 GCF_000442215.2 Lipotes vexillifer | reverse complement strand
AGCAGGAATATGTGTGAAAGGGCTTAGGGGCTTTCTTGGGACACTTCAGACCTTAGTTGTAGGGTGACAGGTTGTGCATGGTGCTGCCTCCACAGGGGATGAGCAGAAATCACCCTACCTCCTACCCTGGTGTCCCCAGGAAATGGATTGGCAACCTAGAATGCCACTTTGGAAAGTTTGCTGATACGTGAGTGTAAAATAACATTTATGTGACCAGGAGATAGACTTGGGAACATCAGTTGGTTGGGATGCTAAGTACAGGCTGGTTGGAAAAAGTGTATGGCGAGGTATATGGTACTGATATTTGTTAGAAGGTTAAAAATAAACACATTATCAGAGCTTTCATTTGCCTAGAGAAGAAATAGAAAGCCTTTGCAGAGCTTTTAGATGAAGAGTAAAAAAGTTAGTATATACCTCCATAATAGTATAATTCTTATTTATGTAATTTTTTATAAAGAAAATTTGAAACTATGGGAGAAAAGCCATGATTATTCAGACAGTAAAGAGTAAAATTCTATCAAAATATGCTATCCTTTTTTTGAGTGGCAGTGATGATTGAGTAGGGAAATAAGGTCCCCAGGTCCTTTCACCCCTGGTGTTTGTAATTGACCATCTGTGTCCAAGCAGAAGCCCACTGACATCCAGGTACCACTGAGAGGGAAATGCCATTTCCTGTGGTAATCAGACATCTCTAAAGCCAACAATTCTTTCAGACCTAAGGCAGGTTGTGAAGTTGATTAAATCAATGATGTTTTTAAAATGCATTTTTCGGTTATAGGTAGTGAAAGTAAGGTTCTAAAATGACATATGAATGATAGATATTTGTATGTTGCAGGAGTGTATTTTTTTTAATGGTGAATTTAAGTAAATTTTTTTAATAGTTACATCAATTTAAACTATTTTATAGATACTTATTTTTTAATTACCTAATATTTTCTGTTTGTAACATATTTTCATCTTGTAAACACCAACAGAAGGACCTGGTGGTGTAGTCAAGAGAAAAACCAAGGCTAAAGGTATTTTCTATTTTTCAAATTAGCCTTGAGTGAATCAAGTTTAATGCTTGAAAATGCATGACAGTTTATAGATAATGTTTTGTAGATGCAGCTACTAATGCTAAACATTATTGCTTTTTGGTTTTGGGTGCACCTTTCGTTGTAAATAGTTTTATCAAGGTTTCATTAAAGAGTTTTCTGCCTTGGGCCCATAATTTTAAGTAATTTCCTTTTTCAGATTATCAAAACCTCAGAACAGTCTTTAAACTACACATTAAATACACATCCTATCTACCTTCTAAAACCTTTCTTTAGTCTAAATTTTTTAGGTACTGTCGGAAATAAAGATGAGTTCGTCAATGATTGATTTCCTTTTTCCTTTTTCCAAAAGCTATGATGATGCTGTCTTAGAGCACAATAAAAGCTAGTGGGACCAAAATTGTAGTTTTCAGTAAAATGAAAACTTAGATTTCATTATGCCGGTATAGAATTTGCTGTGTTTGATATTTTGACTCATTAAAAATTATTACAGCTGTCAACCATTCTGTATAGGCTAACAGCTTATTATTGCAGCCCTATTTTATATTCCTTTGGTTTTTCTTGTTCACTTGTAAAGATTCCTGTCCTTTAGGGAGAGGGGCATGGGGAAAGTGCATGTTTTTCTTTATAAACTTGTAATACTCTTTTGTGTTCAAGTGCTTGGCACATTGTATGTAGTTTGATTTTGGTGAAACATAAACAGGTGAGACTTTTACTATGTGATGTACAGGGTTTTGTGATTTGTATTTTAACCTTAAGATTAGGAAATTTTAGTGTTTTAACTTTGATATCCCGCCTGAATAATTTCCGGGAAGAAAAACAGAATTTTTACCATTTTATTCTTATTTGAGCGATTATGAAATAAATGGCCAATAAAGTATAATTTGACTCCTTGATCTAGAGAGGCAAATTCAACATTAAAGATTTAATATTTTAAAAACTGTGCAGAGTAACACGTGCCAGCACTGCACCAGCGTTCTGCTCTCGCAGTGTTGCTTATCTGTGTTACTCTGAACGACGTTGAAGAAGGGTGAGGACCTTGAGGACGGCTGATGATTTATGAATTCTATCCTGTATTGTTACAAGGTTTTAATGAAATTGTCAGGGAGAATCGAATAACATTTTGTACTCTCTGAGTTTTACATGATTCTGATGGGCAGAAACATCTTCCACGTTTTACTACATTAAAGAAATCTCTCTCTTTTTTGTTTCTGCTTAAATGCTACATTATACAGTGAACACCTTGCTTCTCTTATGATTTCTTAATGAGGAGTCAAGAAGGTGAAATTCAGAGCTTTTGCTGTAGCAGCACTGTTCAACTTTGTTTAAAGCAGGTTGAAAGCAGCACCTCACGTGAGATTTGGAATCACCTGTATATTCCGTTTAATTGTTCTGTCTTCTGTGAGCATGGACAGCATAGATGTTGGCTTGGGGTGGCTCTACGTAAAATAACGGGAAATATACTTAAAGGAATACTGACTTCATAATGTTGAATAGAAGCAGAAAAGAAGTTCTCCTTGTCGTCTTAGACACTGTAGATAACAAACTTAAAATTTTGTACTCATATGGAAATTGTATTTTTCTAAACTAAGAAAATTAAATGGTATTTAACTTTTCATTTGTGCATTATATTTGTTTCCAAGGAATGCAAGCACAGATATTTTAAGGACATACTTTTTTTGTTAGAGCTAAAGACTTTTAAATTATCTTTGTACAAATACTTGCAAGCTATGGAAAATTTGTTCCCACGTTGTCAGTGTTCCTTTAATTATGTTGTCATAGCTGTGATATGGGAGTTGTTAACACTCTGTGTAAAGTGCTGCCTTTATGGCTGGACTCATTTTATTAATATTGCATGTTAACCTTGTTTTGAGGCAAATCATACTATATTGCCAGCTGGGAAAATGATGGCAAGTTTCTAGCATTTCTTTTATAGCTGATACTTTATAGAGGTTTGCAGCTCTTTTTAGCCAATTTAAAACTAGTGGATGAAAGTCACTTTTTGAATGACCATTTCCTGTGTGTGGGGAGATAGAAAAAAAGACAACACGTTTGCACTAAGTTGCTGTCTACGAATTAAGAGATGACTTTCAATAAACATTTTTCCCTTTAATTGGAAACCGGAAAGTTAAAGAACTCCCTACAGAAGAGCAGAAGAAAGACAGAGAGAAGCTCCAGCCAAGGGGGGAGAGCAAGCGAGGAGAGAGAAAAGGGGGCAGGAAAGAAAAGGTGGAGGACCGGAAGGAGAAGAAAACTGCGGATTCAGTTGTCTCCAGGAAAGAGTCTCCTAGGGTTAAAAAGGACAAAGGCAGGGAGAAAGCGGGACTAGGTAAAGGTACTAAAGCCAAGGAAAATAGGAAAAAATCATCGAGTATCAAGGATATTTCTGGTAAAGTGGCACCCAAAGACAAAGATGTTAGAAAAGAAGGGAGAAGTTCTGCCAGACAGGCACACTTAGCAAAGGGCAGCAGCCAGAAGAGAAAGAACTGAAGCTGCAGCAGCATCCCGGGAAATGGTAACATTCTTCACCGTGATTTGCTGCTTGAGGGCGTAGAAAACTTGGTTTTGCTCCGGTTGGGGAAGATGTGTCATTTAGCCATTGACTATATTTATTGGTGCTCAGCCAAGTAAATTCTTTGAAATTGAGGTACCTGTCTCATGCTTCGAAATTTAACAGATGAAGCTTTAAAGAAATATGTAATAAAAATATGATGTAATAACGTCTGTTTTTATCAACTTATTGATCGTGTATCAGGTAAATGTATATGTGTAATATGAATTGTAATGATTTATTAATACAGAATATTTTCACTGGAGTTCAGCAAGAATATTAAAATGTTAAATGGTATTAATGTGCAGAGCGCTTTGTACGTTTCAGGAATGATAAATACTCAGGAGGTTACCTTCTTCTCTGTTAGCTGTTGTCTTTCTTCCCTCCTTCGCCTTCCTGCTTTCCTGCTTCCCATTCTTCAACTACCCTTTTCCTTCTCCGCTTCCTCTCTCCATCCCCTTTTCCTTCCCCCAGCTCTTCCCAGGGCATCTCCTCGGGCTCTTGGGAAGTTGCCTGCGTGTCTCCCTCCCCAGGCCCGGCCAGCACCATCCCCCTCCCCCCGCCCCCCTCTCAGGGGGCTGCTCCTTCCTCAGGCTCTTCCCCATTCAACTCCTTTTCATCTCTCCTCCTGGTCTTTTACCATCTCCATTACCTCCTTTTTCACCCCCCTGTGCTGCCTCACTCCTCACCCCTCCTCACCCTGCCTCTCCCGCTCCAACCACCCCTCCCCCCACCTTCTCCTGTTGCCCAGTAAATACTTATTGTTCACTGTGTTCTGAGAATTTTAGAAACAGTCCTGGATAAAAGAGAGAATTTTATGTAGGAGAACAATTTTAGAATGCTTATTTGTGACATCTTTACAGACTCAGTAGTTATAGAAAGGCTTTGGTTATTTCAAATTAGTATATACTTTCATTTTATATCACAATTTTTCAGTTATATTGGTGGAGTGGCATATATGTTTCATATTTGATTGTATCATACTTGTTTACCGTTTCTAAGGAGTTGCAAATTTGAGATCAAAATTGAGTTCAGAAAACATTTAATAAAATGAAATTTCTATAAGAAATACATTTCTACAAATGGTCTGTGCTGTTCTACATGAAGTCTTAATTCTGTAACCGTGACTGCTGGTGAAATCAGTTACTGAATTTGAGAAGAATAATGTGATTTGTTGTAACTGAATCGTAAACACTGCCCCAAAATTTTTATTTTATTTTAAAAATAATTGTTCACCTTTTTCTTTGAAGAGCCTTTAAAAACAGAGATTTTGGCCCAATTAAAGATATTTCAAATCAGAAATGAGTAAGCGTTAAGTGCAAAATTTTCTAAAAGTATTGTGTTTTTTGTTTTTTTTAATATGCTGGCACCTTTTACTGCTTAAAATCAAACACCTGTACATTTAGTTGACAAAAATTCCAACAGACATAATAAAATTATCCAGCAAGGGGGCAGGCCTAGAGAATATCTAGTCTAATATCTCTAATCCAATCCTATCATTCTGTTGTTTAAAAACTGAGTCCCAAAGAAATTGTCACATGGGTTAACTTGGGGCTTCCTATGTTGATCAGTCTGGATTTTACTATTCTTATAGTTTGATTATAGGAGCACAGTAAACCACAGTGAATTTTATGGCTCATTTGGTGGCAAATACAGGGGCACTGGCTTGAGGTGAGTAGATCCCAAGTACAGACCTGTAATCAGCTGTTTCTTCCTAGCTCTCTTCTCAAGTCTTAACCCTGCTGATTTCTACTTGACTTTATTCTATATGGAGGTGCTACCACTTGATGAGGACGGGGGCCCTCCGGGGGCCCCAGGCACATTTTTCTAGTTTAGCCATCCTTATATGCAGTTTTCTGGGCTGGCCCTGGGAGAAAAGTCCTGGGAGATTTGGGCTGTCCTGGTTAGGCCTGGAAGCATCTGTGACCATTCCTGTAGTCGGGGACAGGCTGGGTCCTGTGCACAAAGCTTTGGGTGTGGATTGAGGGGTTCCCTGTCAAACCACATGAAATGATTCCTGCAGGAGAGAGTTTCTGGGAGAAGAGGAGGGAGACTCTGAGAACTGGACAGAACGAGAAGCAAAACTGTATCCACCGACCACATAAAATTACAGTCTTTAAAAAATATATCCTGATGTTAGGTCTTGCTGAGATAAATAGATTGAGTTTTTAAATTTATGTATCAAATTTTAAGTGTTAATTTCTGTACAGCTGACTTTTTTTTCCCCTCCCTTGTAGAGAAGGGCAGCAAATTATAATGACCTTTACTGAGGGCACTCTAATAATTTTTACCTTGGTTTTTGAAGGACAGTCAGTGGCTGTGGGGCATAAAGTACATAAATGCTAAATTCTAAGAAATTAGTGAAAAAAACTTAGACTAACCCTAATCAGCGTAAGCATATAAACATTATCTGTTGCTATTTAATAAAGCACCTGGAAATATTTTAGTTCTATCGTTGAGTTTCCCTTTGAATAGCAACTCAAGAATTGAGTTGAAACTCCTGTCCTAAAATATTAAAAGTATTTCAAGAGCTCTTGAGAACTGGGAATTGGCTTACTTTCTTTTTTTTCTTTCCTTCCATTTTCTTCAGTAAATAAAGGTTTCAAGTGAATTTTATTGAAGTTGAGGTGACACTTTACTCAGATGCATTGGCCCTTACTGTTCACCTAAAAAACTTAGTGGAAATATGCTTTGGGTCATGATTAATGGGTTAAAATTATGCTTGCTTTCTCAGTTTTACTTTTTTATTCGGTATATAGTTATTTCTATATTCTGCTGCTTCATATTGTTATGTAAGGATCATTAAAACCAGAAAGGTCACCTTTTTGAGATGTCAGCTGAAAACAGCGACAAAAATTATATAACTTGAGGTAGTTGGGAGTCAGAAAAAGTCCTGAAAAGTGAAAATTAAATACTGAGTATAAATGTATTTTGTTATATCACTAACATTACTTAAGCTACACTAAGAGATGATGCATAGAATTCTAAAAAATGACATTCTTGGCATAATTTTCCTTTGTATGGTAACATTTCCCACAGTGAGTAGCAGTCATCATAAAGACGGTCAGTTTTACAAAAATATTTGAGAGCTTATGAGTTTTTCCAGGAATCTGTTATCCTGTAGTGTTCAGAATACTTTCTTTGGAAGAACTTTATAATCATTGATATTTTTCCTTCAGTTGTGATGTGTAATTTCTGTGTTTCATTGGTTAATGGCTTTGTGTGTGAATTTCAGTTATTTCTCAGATCTCTTGTAATCAACTATTTGCAATCTTATTTTTTTCAAGATTTTCAGTTTTACTTTATGGATGATTTGCATTGTGTATAGGCGGTCCCACAGCATTTCCAAATGAGGGAGAGACTGGTAAAGAAATTGACATAAATCTCTTAGCATGAAAGTTTGAATTAATCCTGGGGAATTAATTCTGCCAGAGATTGGCTCATAGAGAGTATTTTGTAGTGTTATGGCCTGTGTAGCCATCCAACTTTGTAACTTCAGAGGTTCTCATAATGATTACTTGGATAATAAGGACTCCCTGTATATACTTCCATTAGAAAACAAAGAAAGATAGCGAACAAGTATGATTTTAAATGTTAATGGTTTGGGAATTCCCTGGCGGTCCAGTGGTTAGGACTCTGTGCTTCACTGCAGGGGGCACGGGCTCCATCCCTGGATGGGGAAGTGAGGTCCCACATGCCGCACGGCCAAAGGAAACAAATTATTTTTGGTGATTTAAGTTAACTGTAAATGTCATTTTCCATGAAATGGGTCTGCTGATTTAGTCTGTGTCTCCAGACTTTTATTCCTTTCTCCTGTGTCTTCCGCTGTTCCTTCTGTTAATGCCCATTGGTAACAATTCTCCAAATCGGTTACTCAGTTCACTATAAAATGCATCTTGGAAATGCTGGTTTTCCTCTCCTTTCCCTCAAGGTGGTTGTGCATGAGTGGCTGGTACATTGTTAGCACTCGTGCTTCCCTTTCTTTTGTCAGAATAATGGTAATAATTCCACCAAGTTGTTTCAGTCAGTTGTTAAAAGTTTGGAAGCACTGTGGCTATGATTCCCATTTCTTTTATCAACAGATTGTGAGACAAATAGTTAAGTTCTTTATTCTTTGTAACTAATGTATCATTGTAAAATGGGTGTACTGGGTCCTACTTTGTTTTACTGAGATCATTGAGCGGGCAAATAAAAGTAATTCTAAATGTTACATATGTATAAAACTGCAAGAATGCTTAGTTATTTAAAGGATGCTGCTACAATGTGAAATGTAAAGGCTAGAAAAAAGTTATGAAGAAATAGAGTGTAGACTTAAGTATATGGTATAACTGAGAAATTTCATACCCAGTCTAAGTGTGAAAAACTTATTTATAAGTTTGCTTTGTACCCAGAACACATTTTTCCATAGAAGCGATTTTATGGTCTTTAGAGGTTTTCTATCCAGTCCACAAAAACCTATTCAATTCCTAATATCCAGTTCTGCAAGTCTCGGTGTGACTATGTTTCTATGGAAAAAGCATGCATCATTCTTCCTCAGGATATTAGGAACACGTTTAGATTTACTTCTAAGTATTTTCCAGAATTCTTTTGGTTATATGTGTGAATCCATTCCAATTAGCTTACGTGGACCACAAACACTGATTGGCTCACATGACCGTAAAGCCCAGGGGTAGTTGTGGTTTTTGTCTTTTGGTTATGCTAGCTCTGGGTGCTCAGACAGTGGTCTGGACCTCTCTCTCCATCTTTGGACTCTCCCAGGAGGTGGCCTTCCTTCTCAGGCAGCCTGGAGTCCCCCGTGCTCATCTTTATTCTTAATTCTTACAGAATGGGGGATGGGGTAACCAAGCTGTGACTGCAAGACCAAGGGCATGCGAGTGCTACCCTTAAAACTGGGATGATGGAGAACCAGTCCCTCAACGAAATTAGTGCGCTTTTACCGGGAGAAGGGGGGCTAGGTGCAGGGCAGGCCACACGGTGAATATTTATACCCTGTATTTCATCCGCACCAAAGGCAGGCACTTTCTGGAACTGTTTTCCCCTTCTCTCCTCCTCACCCGATGCCTCCTGCTGCCGCCCAGATATGAAGGGTTGAATGGGATGAGCCTGAATGGGTATCTCAGAGTTAGAGCCCTGGGAATAGAGAGAACTCATCCCAACCCTTGGTCAACAATAACTTTAGACAGTTAGAGGAATGTAAGAGAATATTGCCATTTGATAAATACTGCCATTTAGTTATCAGGTGAGTTAGGTTTATTTTGTTAAGCTCTTTACATTTTCCCTTGGTTCTGTCTAAAGAGAAAGTGTTTGTTCTTAGGAAACTGAAGGGTGAGTATTACATAGCAGACCCAGAAGGCTTATTCTCATGCAAATCTTGTTTGGGGTACTTGGAAAAAATCCTCAGCAACAATCTTTAGTGTCAGGCCCTACCTTCTCCATTTGCCTGAGGATAAAACCACATGAACTAGATGTTTATTACTGGTTTGGGATGTCATTTTTACAGAGAAATCAATTTCTGCAAAAGCTTCCATTTTCTAAGCCCTACAGAGCAGAAAATCATCTATTTTTCTTTGTTCTCATTTCATACCTCATTTGATTTCACTTCATGCATGTATTTATCACTCTTTATTAGCATCTATACATCGTAGAGGTCTGTCACTTACTTCTTCCTTGCCTCAAATATTTCTTCTCTAAGAGATTAGAGGAAGGCATATACTTAAAGTTTCTGTGTTGTTTTCGATAATGAAATAAAGACCCACATGCTGTGTCATCTCTATTTCCCATTTATTGATTCATTGAAGAAATATTCAGAGTATCTGCAGTGTATAGGGGGCTGTTCTACGCCCTGCGGATACAGTCCCTACAATGAAATGCTCTGAGATAAACAGGGGATGGAGAAAAAATAAACTGGACTATTGCCTGTCCTGCCCGCTTCCCCTCTGCGTACAACACGCTCCCACTCTGTGGTGGGCTGGCTTCTGCCTCTCTTGCAGTATCCAGCTAAGTCATCACATCTGTCCTCACGATCTCTGATCCTCCCAGGTGGTTGGATTGTGTGCCTTGCAATTATCATGCTCTTCACTTTGCTTCATTCTGGGACTTTGTTATTAGACTATGATTTATGTCCAGTACCTATCATAGTAACTGACATTAACAGGCATTCAATGGATGTTTATTGAATGGTTAACATATAAAGTAGATAATTAAAATACATTTCAGGTCTGTATATACTGTTAGTAATATTAGAAAGGTGAAAAATGTTTAAAAAAAATTTTTAAGGAAAAACCCAGAAGCTTTTTCAGTAATTGTTTTAACCACCTTGTAAGTTGCCTTAAGCTTTGTTCATGTTGTTGTGTGTATGTGTGCAAGGCAGGTGGGAGGGAGAGGTAGATTTGTTTCTTTAGAAAAAATAAAGGAAAACATTAACTGATGGGGAAAATGTGTATTTTCTGGGTTTAAATTATCTCATTTAATTCTTAAAAGCCTTCTAGTGAGTTACTATTTTATCCGCTTTCCATACCTGTGGAGACCAAAGTTGTAGCAGTGGTAATGTGTGCAAGATGGGATTCAAGTGGAATTCAAAGGCAGTGCTCTTGGCTGATGTTCCTAAGCTCCTACACATGGTCTCCTGTTGTGAGATGTTAAACTGAGTCCACTCCAACCCCATCTTTGTGGAGTCCCTCCATTGGTCCTGAAACCAGGCTCTTAGGAATCTTTTTGGCAGTGTTTAATTCTTTTGAGATTTATGTCATCCTCTTCCTGAAGTCTGTCTGTCCACCTCGGGTCACGTGAAAATGATTTGAATCTGGAATGGCTCTTACTGTGTGTCAGGGAAGCTCTTATAGTTCCTGGCAGTAGGGCTGCTCTTGGGATACCTGCCAAGATTGTACCTGCTGATTATACAAGCCAAGAACAACAGCAAGGATTAGCATGGCCAATTAGTACGTGTGCCTTTGTGGTTTATTGATTTCCCAGAATGGGAAGAAAATCCACTTATTCTTTTCCGTTATGGTCAGGTGTAGTTGGGTAGTAGTGAATAAAGTAAGCTGATACTGGGCTAGAGTAATTGTATCAGGTAATTAAATTTGCTATGAATGGTTGATTTAAAGTGCTCATTTCATTTACTTTTTATAACTTACTCCATTTTTAAATTACAGTTGGAAGAAAATTTATATATTTATTAAATGTAAACATTAAAAAAAATTTTTCCTAATTTGTCTCATGTGCTCAAAGAGCTGAAAACAAGGTGTGTTTTAAGGGAACTAGTTGGTTTTCCAAATCATTCAGGAGCTGTCGTGGTTGGCGTGCAACGTTCGTTCAACCCTAGATAATTACTGTCAAACGGTCGTGGTCATCCTGCTGCTCTTGCCAGTTTAGGAACGGAAGTACGTTCTGGTTCTGACTATTAAACTGAAAGGGAAGAATGGTGAGAAGTTCCAGGAGGGATTTCCTCAAGCCCTAAGAGAAGCAGAACAAGAGGTGGTCCTTTGCTTCTGGACCTTATCTTGTCTGAAAGAGGAGCTTGCAGCTGGGAGAGCCCGGATTGCCACCCTGAAGACGAAGCCAGGGCTGAGAGCCAGCCAACCTGCTGTTAAATAATAAACTTCCTTCTTGCTCAAGCCAGTGTGAGTTGGTGTTTTGTTGTTTGCAGCCACATCAGCATCAGAACCGATACATTCATTTCATAACCTGATTTTGAAGATTTGTTTCAGAGCTGTATCCTTGCCATGTGTACCTCATAATAAATCCAATTTGAAAACCTTTCCTTTGCCTTATTTTATTTATTTTTCTTGTTTAATTTTTGTTTACTTTTTGCCTAAAATCTTGCATGAGACATGGATTTACCACTATTTTCTGGGGAATATTTCATGGATTCATGGATTAAAATTCTGTTACTTGGGTAACAGAAAAAATTTTGGAAACATCACAGTAAAAGCTTCCACATGGGTTATCAAAACAATAAGAATTATTCTAAAATGTGTTTTCGTTAAATATTAGGAAGTTTATAAGGGTCTGGGGAAAGAGATGTGTTAATGTGATCTTCAGCTTCTTTGAAGTTTACAAAGTATTTTTGCACTGATTTCACCTCTGGAAAATAGCTGTGACCAGGTATTAGTACATTTACAATTTAGCTGCTGCTTTGGACAGAAAAGAAAGCTATTCAATATTTGCTCTTGTTATGCGCTTTTGCTTTCTCTTGTTGTTTTTCACGTTTTACAATGTCAATTTTAGAGACAAATAACTCCCAGCTGATTTAGAGAAAGCTGTATATTAGGGGCATTGTGGGTCTGAATATTGATGTACTAGTTGTTTTCAAGCACTTTTAGGATCAAAATTTTTTTCAAATGAAACTTTTCTCAGAATCCAGTAAGAACGGGATTTTCAGGCAGCTTAAATCTTTGTTTGATGGGGGAATATTTAACTGCTTATTGAACCCATGGAGCACAGTTTTGAAAGCCTGCTACAGATGGGATTAGTGAAGAATGACCCTGTAATTTTTCATCCAAACTGAGATGCTTTTGAGAGTGAAGTCATTATACCAGGACAAAAGACAAACCAGACTGTCCGGGCAAATTAGGCTTGTGGTACTGAAATGGTGGATGCTGCTAGAACACAAATAGGCATCTCGTTGGTAAATGGTAGCAGGGAAATGGATGTGAGTCCGCCTTGCCTCCTCTACAGCCCTAAGCCTCGCTGGTGCAGCTATAGCCTTGGCCCTGCAGAGAGTCTGTAGCCCTTTAAAGAGCAGAGCAGTCACACACGGGGTGTGCTCAGCCCTTTTGCAGCAGTTTATTGAGCACCTGCTATGTACCAGGTGTTTTCTGAGATGCTGAGAGCACAAAGATAAATGACTTGATTCTGAAGACTCAAAGTTTAGCCTGTTCATTCAGCAAAACTTGGCCATAAGTCCATACCTGTTCCAGTAACAGTTAAGAGACGTAACCATGGCTTATTGAAGTGGAAAAGGGCATGGGAATTTACAGCCCTGAATTTGGAATTTGAAATGAGATGTTTTAATAAGCCTTCATCCCTTACCCCCATGCCCTGAAAGTGAACTACAGTTAGGATCTGTGCCTATTTGTGTATGCTTTCTCAGGAGTCTGTAGTTAGGAGTAGAACACGACTGTATGTATTGGTGTTTGTTTTCTAACGTGAGGTTTTTTGGGTAAGTCGTATCAGAAATAACTAACTAGAGGAAATATAAATGATGAGGTGGGATCCTGTGAATCTGTTTCAGTGTCTTTTTCGGATTTGGGAGAGGCTGGTGGGAGGGTGTTTTTGTCAGTGGGAGAAAAATGAAGAGATAAAGAAAAGGGAACAATAAGGAAAATATAAAGAACCAAAACAGAAGAGTAAGTGACATTGAAATGAGGATTTTTTCCAGACTGCAATAGTATATCTCCAATGAGTTGTGTAAAGCTGCTTAAGATTAGAAAAGACTTCTCAGTTCTGTCCTGACCTTTTCATTCCAGCTATTGACATGCAAACACATGCTCTTTAGTAGCTACTCTTGGTACAAGATTCTCAGGTGGGGTAGCAAAGAGCCCAGGGTTTGGTAAATGGAATTGTCAGGCTCATGGCGGTCTAATTTAGTTTTCTAAATAGTTGTATTTAATTGAGGATGTATTTTAATGTGCTACATATAAAATATCAAAGAACTAGCAGTATAATAGATTTTAGACCAGCATTGACTTTAAAAATCATCTTTCATGTTAATTTACCCTGATGTCTTATTTTCCTTAAGACAAAAAAGGAAAAACATAACTTTTTTCCGTATTTTTTATGGAATAATATTCCTCATAAATGTTACCTTTAGAAGATTGTACATAGTGACTTACGTATTATTTCCTCTCATATTTAACTATAGTTTTCAAGAATTATATATAAATCAAAATATGGAGTGCATGCAAATAACGGTAGAAGGTTCCAGAGTATCTTAATTGTCTTATTGCTGGATTCAGAGCCCAAGAGTTAGAAGTTAATTAGTCACTTACGAACACGAGAGGAGATTGAACTCATACTGAATTTCTTTTGGCAAGTTCAGATACGACTTTTTATTTTATTTTGCTTATTTTGGTGACTATATTTTAGAGATTGGTGAATATTCAAACAATGATTTATTATTATTTTTTAAATGAAAAGTTAATTTAGGCAAAGAGATGTTAAAGGCCCAGATGAAGTTAAAGAACAAACTTTTCCTACTTCAGTTTTTAAGCGTATCAACATTTTCATGTAATATAAAGTCTTGGAAACTTTGAATTACTGGCAGTATTGATGAAGTGTTTGGAAACATTATTTTACTTGGTTTAACATGTCAAAATTTTTTTAAAAAAGAAAGAAAACCTTAAGTTAACTTTGTGAATAAAAATGCAGGCTTTAAAGAAAGATCTGCTTCAAAGCCAACAGTCCCACCAGAAGAGGCTGAGCCGTACCCTTGGCTGGAGGATCAGGTTCTGGAGGGGCCAGGTAAGCTTTCCTCTAATTCTGACTGGATGCACCTCAGCTGCCAGGTATCCCAGGTAGCAGCTTCCACAGTCATGTTTTACCCATAATTTTGTTTCACAATGTTTGCAGAATAATGAAGTGCTTTCTCTTCTTGTCTTCTGAAATTTTATAGTGAACTCTATTCTTTTCTAGAAAAAGTTTATACAGGATCGTTTCAATTTTTGAGATCAAGAATCCAAGGCACAGAGGAGGTTTCTCCTTGTCTGAACATAGTTAGAAACATTGTGAGCTAAATGCTATGTTTCTTGATTCCAAGTCCAGGACTACTGTGCCGTATTACATTGAAAGTAAAATTACACACGTACTGTACACTAGTTTTGTCACATTATTTAATAGAGTAGGTCTACTGTGTTTCCAGTCTTTTTAATGAGTCTCCTGTCTACAACAAAAGACTTCTTACTTAGGCCTCTGTGTGATCCTCTGTGAAGCCTGTTTTATATCTGCATGAATTCATAGCTCATTTCAAGTATTTCCTCAGTCACTCAAGGGCCTGTGACCCATAGGATGAAAACTAAAGTCTCTTAATAAATTGGTAAATGAAATTTGGTTCCATTACTATCATTTCCTATTCGTGCTTAGATTTTTGTTGCAAAGTACTATTTAATTTCTGTACATTTTTCATTTACCCAGTAGTACTCAAAAATTTGGTTTCATTTTGCCACCTATTGGAAGTGTTAGGTATGACACTGCATATTTACTGGCAACTTTATTTGAGTCCAGATGGTATCAATACTTGGGCTGACTTTATCACTAGGTACTGGTGAATACTGTTTGATTTACCTTCCTTCCTTTTCATAAAAATCAATATGTTGCTCTTATTTTTTGTTCTTGCTCAAATAATCCCAGCAGAATTTCCTGTCTCTCTCCCATTCCTGTAGAATTGCTGTAATCATACCGTGGCTTCAGAGCAAGAGTGATTTTTTTCTTTCTTTTTTTTTAAAGTTTTATAATTTGAATGTATATTTGGATTTAGCACCTCAGTTTTACTTTGTACTAGATTAATCTATAATTTTAAAAAATCTTGGTTTTCAAAGCTGGTACTTACTCCGAAATGTACTATTTGCTTTCTCTCCTCCTTTTTTTATTCTTTGTTCATATTACTCTTTGCATATTACTGATAACTTGTCCTCCTAAGTCCTTCAGTTTGTTATCACCTCATATCCTTTTCAACTTCTTGGTGATATTGATTTAGTTTAAATGTTGCCTTCTCAACCTTCCTCTTACCTAGGTCTTTACCTTCTGTCTTCTCTGACTACCCACCTATTCTATAAACAGAGGTACATATCTTTCATTAAAACACAATGAAATAACCACCCCTTTGATCCCCACAGTTCTCTCCATCTGCCTTCCAGTCTCTCTCCTTGTTGTACTAGCTACACTTTTGAAAGAAGAATTTGCAGTTGCTTTTTTGCCTTATTTACACTTAGTCTTTAACTCACTGCAGCCTGGGTGGTTTTTTTTTTTTTTTGCCTTTACTCAACTTCCCCAGGGGAAAGGAGGGCATCAGAGACTCGTGGAAAGATTACACAGCATGGTGCAGTCACCAAGTTCTAAGCCAGTGCTGGTAGTAGATGATTTTAGAGAGGCATGTGAAGGCTAGATTGTGGAGGTCTTGCATTTCCTTCTGGGGCTTCAAGGGACTTAGATTTTCGTCTGTTCAGGCAAAGGAAACCATTAAAGGGTTTAAGCAGAGGAACAGAGTGCCAATCTCTGCTTCTCTTTACTCACATTATATTTTCTGTGGCTGGTGCTGTCAGCAGTTGTAAAACTGGGAACTCTGCTAGGAAGCTATCGTGGGCATTGTGTGAGGGAAGAACAGAGATTGGGAAGGTCTCCTATAATTCTGTGAGAATATGTATAAAAGTAGTTTGTGAAATATAAACATCTATAAAAATAGAAGGCACTCTGTGCTTTAGAAATGGTTTTGTAGTATAATTAGCATAGTGGAGTCCTACACTCTTCGATCTGAAGTTCAGATTAACTTACTCTGTTTTTGTCACTGAAGGTTAGTTTGTCAGTATAACTGATGTCGTTGGCATTATCTCATTTGATGGCATCCATGATACTAAGTCTGGTGCTGCTTCTCTTTAGTGAACATAGGTGATGTCTGTTAGACAGAAAATTTATAATAGTGTCAATGTAATTATACCTTCTTGTTTGTTGTATGATATTGCAATAAGCCTGAGAATCCGATAAGCACCACAGTGTAGTCGCACTGTCATTACTAATGTTGTCCACGTCTGTAATTTACATTATGACAGATGTGACTGTCAGATGAGGTTCTCCAAAGCTGAGAGGATTGTCTTGTAAGGTCTTCTATTCGTGCTTCCTGACACCTTCTGGGAACAGGCAGCCAACCATCCCAGCCGTCATACCAGCCAGGGAGCCCTTTCTTCTGACTATTGGGAAAGACAGTGGTTGGCCGTGTACTTTCATTTCATTAACCTCTTCCTCCACGTTTTATCTTTATTTCCCACTACTTACTTTTCCGAAAGCGTTGCCCTTCCCATTTGCTTTTGCTGTCGTTAGTGTGAATTTTGTTAACTAGAAACTGAAATAATTTTGCTCTGAGGTTTTTTGTTTTTTTTTAAAGAGAAATCTGAACCCGAGTTAGTTTCCTGTGTTTTAAAATCTTATGAAGTTGTTTAGCATTTATATCTGCTGTCAAAATAAACCCAACTTTAAATATCTACCGAATTTGCCAACATAAAAAAAAGGGCTAAGCTGATAGGAAAAGGGTACATAGTTGATTAGTCCAATATAGTCATCTTAATGTGTATAGGTGGAGGCCATATTTCATGTTCTACACTAATGTTCAGATTTTTTCTACTTAGTTATGTTTTCATTATTTTAGGGCCTCAGAATATTGAGGATGAAGTGCAAGGACAAGTTCAGTCACTTCTTGACGAAACGGTGTGCGCAGAACATGGCATGAAGTAAAACCTGTGTTTCGTGCATTACTAAAATAATGGTTAATTACCTTAAATGACTTGGACATTATTTTGAAATTTAAATAATAGTTAAGTGGGCTTTTAAAAAAGCTCCTGGAGGACAAGTATTTCTAAAATAACACTACACTCATTTTATTTTACCCCATTTTATTGTTAAGAGAATAAGCAAACAGAGACCAGTGATACATCAAGAACAAATACATCAGCAACTGGGAGGAGGGGAATAGAACAGAACCAAGCCAGCTGTAATGGGCTCTCCTGGAGCTGTCTTCAGCCCTCAAATTAAACTGAATGCTTGGGTGGCCACCAAAGCAAAAAAGGGGAAACTTTAAATTAGGTAGGTCATATTACTAGAGAAGAAGTAAACATGCTATTTACTTAAAGAATCTAAAAAGTTTCTTAAGTTCTGTACAGAGAATATTAAGTGATACTATAGAAACCAGTGTTTTTAAGATTTTATAAGACTGTTTCTTGAAGCATCTATTGATAAAAGCACAGAATCTAACCCCAAAATGTAACAGAAGGATTTTGAAGAGGGCAGAACACATGGTATCCTGATACTTCCATGGTTTGGTGTGAGCTGAAGGTAGTCCTAGAGGAAAAAATAATGTTTCCTAAAAACAAACAGAATGCCCTATCATTTAACTTGGGCTTTTGCAGGCCAGCTAAAGTATCTTACTCAGTCTTAAGTATTTTGGGGTTAAATGTAAAGCATCCCATCCAGCTCCATCTGTGCTCTTTTGGGGAGATCAGCTTTGGCTGCATTGTAGGTTTTTGCCCTGGGCTGCTAGGGGTCTAGGAGCCTGTGTCCTTTTATTACCAGTTTCTTCTCAGCTAGAAAAGCTACCTCACCTGAGCATATCTGCCTGTATAAGCAAACGCAGGCTTTCCCTTCCTATCTTTTTAAAATTTTTAATTTTAACCTAACACAAGGATGATGCAATCTCAATACATGATTGATTTCAATATGTTGAGGTAAGTGCTGTGATGGTGAAACACGTGATGCTATGTGGGGTTAGCAGAGGCTTCCTGGAGAAAATGACACACTGATTGAGGAGCTGGAGAATGGTGTAGTGCTTTGCCAATTGAATGCTATTAGTAAAGAGTAATGTTTAAGCAAAGGGCGTGGCATGTGTGAAAGTCCAGAGGTCAAAAGGGTCTGAACGGAGGTGGAGAGATGAAGGGAAGGGTATTTTTACTTGATTCTAAGAGGAGTTGGAACCATTGGAGGGTGTGAAGGAGTGTTGTGTATTCTGTCAGTGTGAAAAATAAGGTGAAGGAGATGTCAGCAGGGAGATCAGATGGGAGGGGAGGTGGTACCGGTGACCCAAGTGAGTCGAGATGGTTGGTCAAGCTAAATTTCACCAGAGGTTCCAAAGGTAGGGGAAGAAGGAAGTGAAGGATGTGGTAGACATTTAGGTGGGTGGGTGCAGGATGCCAGACAGAGGAGAGAGGAATCCAGGCCAGCATTGGATTGTGTTCCTTGGACCTCTTCTTTATCAAGACTTTCTCCTTAGAAAATCACAGGCCATGACTTTAAATATTATTTAAATATTAAATATTGCTCCTGAATATATATCTACAGCCCTCATCGCTCATCTAAGCTCCTGGATTGTCTAACTGCATATTCTTATCTCTATTTGTATGTTTTATGGGGATCTCAGACTTAAAATGTCCCTAAAACTGAATTCTTGATTCCTCTCCATCTCACAGCTCGCCTGCTCACCTGCAAAAATGTTTTATTCTAGTCTTTAGTTAATGGTCTCCCTATCCACTCAGTTGCTTAAGCTATAGCATCCTGGGAGTTTCCCTTGATTTCTCTCTCCTCTTCTCCCCTCCTATGTAATCCATCAGCCAATCCCTTCAGCTTTGCCTCCAAAACGTATTTTGACTTCTGCCGTGTGTCGGCTACCGCCATCCCCTCTTCCCATCCACTTGGGCCCCTGTTTCCATCTTTGCTCCTCTGCACCCCCCGTTTGATGTGGCCGAGCCCACTGTGCCTTGTCTGGGCCTGGTCTCTCTCTCCCCTTGGTCACTTTTCTCTAGCTCAACTGGCCTTGCCTTTTTTCTTGGTCATTGACAGACCTGTCCCTACCGTGGGGCCCTTAACTTGCTCTCTCTTCCGTTAGTGTGTGCGTGTGTGTGTTCTAGTCTTCACATCTTTATCAGACCAAACTTGGCCTCCCTGACACCGTCTCTAGAGTAGACTCTCTGTCCCTGTTATTCTGTATCTCACTGTCAGGTTTGGGTCCTGCAGTTGCATTTATAAGCTGTGTGGCTTTCGTCAAGTTCCTCGAGCCCCTCATCCTTCAAAGTGGGATAATTGCTACCTCATAGGGTCGGTGCAGCAGCTGCAAGAAGGCGTGGCAGTGCCTCCGGTGAGGTCTAGCAAACGCTCAGGAGACTGTTTTCCTCACGGCAGGCTGTCCCTGGGCCGTGGAGACTCAGACAGTGTACGGTGCTCAGTTGGTTTCCCTGTGAGAGCAGGGGCTTCCATTGAGTAGATGGCTGAAAGAGCTCAGTCCCACTCACATAAAAACTGTAAAATTAGACTGAGTAAGTGAGAGTAAGGGAAAAGGAACATGGCAAGAAGAAAAGAAGAAAAAGAGTTGTACGGTTAGTGACAGGAAAAATTGGTGATTGGTTTGCTGAGAAGCAGAAAATCTCAAATGAGGAGAAACAAGATAGCAGGCTGTGATGAGAAGACAGAAGACAAATAGTATCAACAGAAAAGGGCCTAATAGTCCAGTAACACCTGAGAACATCACTGGGCCACCCCAGAAGTAAGGTGACTAAGGACTCTGTCCTGCAGTGTGGCGGGGGGGTAGCTCAGGAGCAGCAGAAGTGGTAGTATTGTCATTACTGGGATGATGATGGTAAAAATATTAACGACTGCAGAAGCAGCCCAGCAACAGTAAAACCTAAATACTTATTATGGGCCAGGCTTTTTTCTAAGTGCTTCAGTCCTCACAACGATGCTGTGAGTAGGTACTCTTCTTATTTCTTTTTTATGGAAGAGAAATCTTAGGCACAGAGTCATTAAGTAACTCTCCGAGGGTCACACAGAGTCATTAAGTAACTCTCCCAGGGTCACACAGCTGGTCTAGGGACAGACCTAGATCTGGAGTCAGATATTCCAGATCGCACACTCCTAGAGCAATACTGCACTGCACACCTAAGTCTAGTTCCCTTGAGTTCCCTCGTTTAAGTGCTACATCCAGAGCATCCCCTGCTTGAGGCCATGGCAAGTTACTACTGGGAGAATGTCTTACACCACGGTGACAAGCTAACCCATGTGGCAGTGGAGTTAGGCAGCATGTCCAACGTCTACACAAGAGAAGCAGAATGGTTCAGTGTATCGTGAAAGTCTCAGAAGAGAAAATGAGCATCTTAGCATAACTTAAAGGCTAAACATAGGAACCTTTAGAAGCAAAGTATAATGCAGCTGAACCAATGCGGATGACCGGGCATATGGTTTAGCTGGTAGCCTGATGTTCTTTGTAATAGAATATTTGCAGAGTTCCTTAAGGTTGTTACATGGAATTTTACATCAGTTCTCAGTGGAAGGTCGCAAGGTGACCT
Source organism: Lipotes vexillifer (assembly GCF_000442215.2). Lineage (NCBI taxonomy): Eukaryota > Metazoa > Chordata > Mammalia > Artiodactyla > Lipotidae > Lipotes > Lipotes vexillifer. The sequence continues at coordinate 1,699,001 of NW_006799066.1, read as the reverse complement.
TTCCTCTGACCTAGTAATAATTGAAGAGGCAAATGTAGTAAGAATTCTGAATTCATTTATTCACTTATTAAATACATATTGAGAACTTACTATGGCTAGTCATGGCCCCAGGGGCTGGGCATACAGAGTCACCAAAATATGTGAGACCCCTGTCCTTGGTGAGTTTATGTTCTAGTGAGAGAAGACCTGTTACCCCCCTCAGGTGGACTAGTCCTTGGCCGGAGAGAGAACAGAGTTCAGCATGTGCAGCGGCCCAGAAAAGGGGCAGGGCAGGGCATGCCGAGTAGCTGAAGTGGGTATGTGGCAGCCTTTCAGATGGGGCGTCTGTGTCTATGTGGGCTGCTGCCTGGGGCCCTTGCTATAGACCTGTGTCACTTTGTTCATTATCATTGTTCAAGGAGAGGACCTGCACCAAGAACAGGATGAACCAGCAGGAGACCTACAGCCCAAAGATGGTATCTTTGCAGGAAGTGATACAGATGACAGATATGAACCTGTGGGGACTGGAGCAGTGCATGAAGGTAGAACACATTTTTTTGGTTTCAGAATAAAACACAATAGGTAATTTGTAATTACGATTATTGAAGTTTTCTTAAACACCTTTAAAACCAATATTTAGCTTTTATCTAAAGTTTTTTGTTTTTTTATAAATTAATTTATTCATTCATTTTTGGCTGTGTTGGGTCTTCATTTCTATGCGTGGGCTTTCTCTAGTCGCGGCAAGCGAGGGCTACTCTCTAGTTGGGGTGCTCAGGCTTCTTAATTGTGGTGGCTTCTGCTGCAGTGGACATGGGCTCTAGGGCTTGTGGGCTTCAGTAGTTGTGGCTCATGGGATCTAGAGCCCAGGCTCAGTAGTTATGGCACATGGGCTTAGTTGTTCTGCGGCATGTGGGATCCTCCCGGACCAGGACTTGAACCTGTGTCCCTTGCATTGGCAGGTGGATTCTTAACCACTACGCCACCAGGGAATTCCCTAAAGTTTTTTTTTTTTAAGTTGAAGCCGAAAACTTCAGTTAAAATCAGTCTTTTCCCTAAAATAAATAGTTATCCCAAGTTTTTAATTCAAAGTACGTTAGGGGAAATTCTAAGGATATATACATTTCTTATAGGATGTAAGTGAAATCCTTCAGCACATTTACTGTACTGTCCTTCCTAGAGTACCATTTGTTGTAAGAAATTCAAACAGCTGATGAAATATTGACCTTGATAATCTATCACAGGCTCTTGTTCTAAAATAAACTCTATAACTACAGCGGGTAGAATACAGTTCATAGCCTAGGCATTGGCAAACTTTTTCTGTAAACTGCCAGCCGGTCAATATCTTCGGCTTTGCGGACCATGCAACCTCTGTCCCAACTACTCATCTCTGCTACCACGGTGCAAAAGCAGCACTGGACAGTGCCTAATTGGATAAGTGTAGCCGTGTTCCAGTAAAATTTTAATTAGAAAGTCAGGAGGCAGGCCCAATGTAGACTACATGTGGACCATAGTTTGCTGACATCTGTGCATATCAATATTTTAAATTAAATGCTGGTTATTTAAATATCAGTTGAGTAGTTTACTTTGTATTATTTGTAGGCAATAGGCAAGTCAGAATTATTACTATTCACTACTGACATATAGAAAAATTTTTATTCGTATACTTATTGCTCTGCTCTGCTTTAATGTGAGGCTACCGTGATTATTTGGAGCCCTGCTGAATTAAGTCCACATGCTTTGTTCTTTTGGTATCTATTCTCTGTACTTTTTTCTTAAAGTAGTCCTTTAAAACCTTAGTGGTTTTAAGCCACAAATTTTGTACTCTGACTGATTTTTGTCATTTTATTTAAAATATATAAATGATATCATTTTATACTTAACATGGGTACTAAGGGAACCTTGTTTATTTAAGAGGGATGTTGTATTTCTAAAGAGTGATACAGGAAAACAAGCCTATGCTGAAACCAGGGGGAGTGGTTCGTGGCGCCAACACAAAGTGAACAAGTTACACGATGCACCCCACTGTGTAGTAATCGTCAGAGTCTGTAAGACGCATGTAACAACACAGCGTCACCGGCTGCAGAGGGTCTAGACTGGAGGTGCCTGGTAGGGTTCAAGGGTTAGCTCAGCCTAAGTTGAGTTCAGAGAGCCAGACAGAATGGTAAGAAACAGGCGGTAGATCGGATCTGCAGCGCTAGTCAAGGTAGGAAGGTCTGGAGCCATAGCATCGTGGATTCAGAGAGACAACCTCTTATGAACATGATCCACTAAGATGGGCTGGTATCCCACCACACCACTTCAGATCCTGGCTGCATTTTAGTACCCCCCGGGGAGCTTTTAAAAGAATTCCGGTGACCCACCCTGATAAAGTGAATCAGAGTGTTTGGGGTATGGGGCCCCCAAAATGAATGATTGTAAAAGCTCCCCAGGGGGTAGATAATTGCTGCCAGCGTTGAGCCCAGGTACGGTTGGGCTGTTTCCTGTCTCCTGGGCCTCCCCTCACTTCCTGCTCTGCTGTGTCTGCATGGGTTAAAGCTTGTGCTCAGAGCCAGTGGGAATCAGGCAGAGCACACAGGACTCGTCCCGGCCATGTAAGAATTGAGAAGTCAGGTAGCCTCAGAAAATGCAGTTGGTAAATTGTTGCAAGGACTATTTTAAAGCATAAACATTATGGAAATGTTAAGTATGTCTACTTCTCACAATATTTAATATATTGGGGAACTACTTGAGAAGGAAACAGCTCCTAATTTATGAATGAATGTATTTCCAAAAGCTTATATTGATGCCTGTTGTTGAGAAAATGCACTTTTCCATAGAAATAACGTTAAAAGTGATGGTTTGGTTTCCATACGAACCTACAGAATTGTATATAATGCATAATTTGGGGGAGAAAATGTAAGTTCAGAATGCTTTTGAACTCGTGTTTGATTCCAGTTCGATTGTGCATTGAAAATAGGCATTTACAGGGCTTCCCTGGTGGCGCAGTGGTTGAGAGTCCGCCTGCCGATGCAGGGGACACGGGTTCGTGCCCCGGTCTGGGAAGATCCCACCTGCCGCGGAGCGGCTGGGCCCGTGAGCCATGGCTGCTGAGCCTGCGCGTCGGAGCCTGTGCTCCGCAACGGGAGAGGCCACAACAGTGAGAGGCCTGCGTACCACAAAAAAAAAAAAAAGAAAAATAGGCATTTACAGACTAGCTTTTGAACTTTAGACCTTTGGTTATCATGCATATCATGATTTCTATGGGAAAAACATTTCTAAGTTCTGAGTAGGAATGCTAATGAAATGATTTCCACAATTCCCTGGAATCTCTTGCTGTTTCCCATCTTCAGCCAGGATAGCTCAGGAAGATTGACAGTTGCTCAGAATTTTGGTGTCCTAGATGCTGCTTACACAAAAAATTTCAGTTAAGACCCTCAAAGAATCTGAAACATAAGGCATTTGATATTTTTGAGGCTAGGAGTTATAGACTGGGAGTAGGAAGAAACACTTCTAAAAAGTTCATAAATTGAAGAAATCTTATTTTCTGACCTAATTTTTAATTGGGACATAGATTCAGTTTGAACATAAAAGTTGCTTGTTAAAAGTCTTCAGAAATTAGGACTTCCCTGGTGGCACAGTGGTTAAGAATCCACCTGCCAGTGCAGGGGACATGGGTTCGAGCCCTGGTCTGGGAGGATCCCACGTGCCGCGAAGCAACTAAGCCCGTGTGCCACAACTACTGAGGCTGCGCTCTAGAGCCCGCGAGCACAACTACTGAGCCCACGAGCCACAACTACTGAAGCCCGCATGCCTAGAGCCCGTGCTCCGCAACAAGAGAAGCCACTGCAATGAGAAGCCCGCTCACCGCAACGAAGAGTAGCCCTCGCTCGCCGCAACTAGAGAAAGCCCACGTGCAGCCATGAAGACCCAATGCAGCAAAAAAATAAATTAAAAAAAAAAAGTCTTCAGAAATTAAAAATATTTATGCTCCATGTGGCTGTTAAATAACAAGGGTCACGTGAGTGGCAGCACTTTGCCATCAGCGGTGTGTGGGTGAAGGTATCAACCCACTTACCTTTTAGCTCCCCAAACGTATAAAGGCTCTGGGTTCTTCCTTTGTGTTCTCGTGTGGAGACAATGCGCTTTTGCTCTAGAAAATGGCAGGAGTGTCTAGAAAATAGAACAGCACAGTGGAATGTGATGGGGACATAGCTTTGTCACCACGGTGTTACTCTGTCTAAATCTTTCTCCCTCTTTAGCCCACATTATAGTATTTGTCAACCTCGTGGGGTTGTTAAGTGGATCATATAAGAGAAAGTGTGAGACGTTTTTAAGCGTAGTTCTAGTGAAAGATAAAGTGTTTAGCAGAGATTTAATTGATATTTTCATGTTTTATTTTAATAGTTATTTGCTTTCAAAATAAAATCAATGATAAACATTCATTCAGAATATACATATACAATATATAAACATACCATTTTATGAAAGTAACAATATTTATTTAATGTTATTTTTTTCAGAAACTGAAGATAGCTACCATGTAGAAGAGACAGGTGAGATTTTCATTTAATACTATTATTTTTTGCTTAGAATGAGTCTTTTCCTATAAAAGAGCATCATGAGAAAGAGAGATAACATTATTTATTTTAATATATTTTATATCAAATATCACAATACATAGTTAATAATTATTATATAATACATATTATATCACAGGTTTATATATGTGTGTGTGTATATGTATGTATGTATGTGCATATATATACATACACACACACACACACACGCATATATATATATGAATATAGTTTTTGTGCTTTTGAAGTCTACTTCCTGAGGATAAATTCCCAGTAGTGGGATTATTAGGTCAAAAGATAATGTGGGAGTTTGGGATTAGCAGATGCAAGCTAGTATATATAGGATGGATAAAGAACAAGGTCCTACTGTAGAGCACAGGGAACTATATTCAATATCCTGTGATAAACCATAGTGGAAAAGAATACAAAAAAGAATGTGTATATATATGTATAACTGAATCACTTTGCTGTACAGCAGAAATTAACACAACATTGTAAACCAGCTATACGTCAATAAAAATAAATAAAATAGGAAAAAAATAAGACGAAAGATAAGAGAACAAAAGATACACTACTCTATACAAAGTAGGTAACTAATAAGAACCTACTGTATAGCACAGGGAACTCTACTCAATACTCTGTAATGACCTATATGGGGAAAGAATCTAAAGAAAAGAGTGGATATATGTATACGTATAACTGATTCACTTTGCTGTACAGCAGAAACTAACACAACATTGTATTGGGTTGGCCAAAAAGTTCGTTTGGGTTTTTTCATAAGATGTTCCGAAAGAACCTGAACTATAAATCGACTCTACTCCAATAAAAATTAATAAAAAAATGAAAAAAAATGATACTGTATATTTGCGTGTTTTGTAGTCTTAAATTAGCAAGTTAGTGAATGGTCAAAATTGTGTATTGTCACATGTCACGTGTCCCCAGAAGGTATGACCACACTGGAGATGGACACACCATCTTCCCATAAGCCTGTGTTGTTGGCCGGTTTTTCTTCCAGTGTTGGAATAGATCCCTCTTTCTGTGCTTAAGGACCACAGGATATTGTTGGCTAGCATTTACGACCTATATTATTTCAACAATAGGCACCTGTAAACACTAGAATTACATTGCAGTCTGGGGGTACTCCGGTGTTGAGTCCAAGTTACGGGCTGGGAATGTGTGTCCTCACTCAGGCTCACTCAGGCAAGTGCCTGCTGGATGCCTGGGAGGAGGGTTCACCTGCACTGCTCTCTGTGTCTCTGCCTCACTTTTTGTTTTGTGAATATAGTTGAATTTGCATAAGCTAAGTGAGAATATAGCTCCACGATTTTGTGGTTCAATTACACTGATGACGGAGACTTTCTTATTTACCTTTGTATTTGGCATTTAGCACAGTTAGTACCTGTTTGTTTCATGAATGAATGTAAGTTTGAGCATCATTTTGATTTGATTTCTCTCTTTACTAGAAATTGTGCTTATCTTGTTTTAACTATCAAGTGTAATCCTTTTCTGAGACATATTTGTAATTTCCTAATTGTTTCCTAATTTATAGCTTCACCAGCCTACAGTCAGGATATGGAAGACATGATATATGAACAGGAAAATCCAGGTTCGTGATATATGTTTCTGTTTGAGGCAGTGGCCAAGGTCATTTTCAACCAAGGTTTATGATTCACTCTGATACAACATAGAAATCTCTATAATAGTCATTTTTGGCTGCCCATATATTATATACATTTCTGAATATAGTTTAATATTACATGAAGAAATGGGGGAAAAGGGGATGTGTTTTTCAGACCACTGTTGGGATTTTGATCTTTGTAGAGAGGATACTGGAAAGAATATTTGGAAATGAATGAGGCAGTATGATTTAGTGGAGCCAGACTGGGTACAAATCCTGCTCCTTCCTATCTTTGTGACTGGAGAGAAAATTATGGAATGTTATTCAGCTTAAATTTTATTAAATAATAATAATACTGTCTATCTTACACATTTGTGAGGTTTAGAATTAATTTGTAAATATTTTAGAATAGTGTCTAGCAATGTGTTTGGTTTGTTCAGGTTAGGCAAAAATGTATGTTTTTTCTTTTTAGGTTCCAGTGAACCAGTGGTAGATGATGCTGGAAGAATGTATCAGGAAGCAGGTATGGACGTTTTCAATAGATGTTAAACATACTTCCAGCTCTATGGCTGCAATGCTCTGTTAACCTGGTGACTTTTCTTTCGATGGGTGAAAGACATAATTTTAACACCTAATACAAGACTTTCTGCTTTGCAACAAAATTAGATTATTCAAAGAATATCAGGCTTTCATATTTCATCTCATCTACCACCACCTCACAACAAAAGAGGATATTAATTCCTAATGTTACTTTTGAATGTCTTGCTTTATGCCAATCTGAGGAATTTTTTTTGTTTTTGAAAACAATACCTCAGTTTGATTTTATTTTATTTTTTAACGACTTTATGGGAGTGTAATTCCTTTAAAACGGTGTGTTAGGTTCTGTTGTATAACAAAGTGAATCAGCTATACATATACATGTATCTCCATATCCCCTCCCTCTTCTGTCTCTCTCCCACCCTCCCTATCCCACCCCTCTAGGTGGTCACAAAGCACCGAGCTGATCTCCCTGTGCTATGCGGCTGCTTCCCACTAGCTAGCTATTTTACGTTTGGTAGTGTATACATGTCCATGACACTCTCACTTTGTCCCAGCTTACCCTTCCTCCTCCCCGTGTCCTCAAGTCCATTCTCTATGTCTGTGTCTGTATTCCTTTCCTGCCCATAGGTTCTTCAGAACCTTTTTTTTTTTTGGAATTCCATATATATGTGTTAGCATACGATATTGTTAGCATACAGTATTTGTTTTTCTCTTTCTGACTTACTTCACTCTGTTTGACAGTCTCTAGGTCCATCCACCTCACTACAAATAACTCAGTTTCGTTTGTTTTTATGGCTGAGTAATACTGCATTGTATGTATATGCCACATCTTCTTTATCCATTCATCTGTCTATGGACACTTAGGTTGCTTCCAAGTCCTGGCTATTGTAAATAGAGCTGCAATGAACATTGTGGTACATGTCTCTTTTTGAATTATGGTCCTCTCAGGGTATATGCCCAGTAGTGGGATTGCTGGGTTGTATGGTAGTTCTATTTAGTTTTCTAAAGAACCTCCATACTGTTCTCCATAGTGGCTGTATCAATTTACATTCCCACCAACAGTACAAGAGGGTTCCCTTTTCTCCACACCCTCTCCAGCATTTACTGTTTGTAGATTTTTTTTTTTTCTTTTTTTTGCGGTACGCGGGCCTCTCACTGTTGCGGCCTCTCCCGTTGTGGAGCACAGGCTCCGGACGCGCATGCTCAGTGGCCATGGCTCACGGGCCCAGCCACTCCGCGGCACGTGGGATCTTCCCAGACCAGGGCACAGACCTGTATCCCCTGCATCGACAGGCGGACTCTCAACCACTGCGCCACCAGGGAAGCCCTGTAGATTTTGTGATGATGGCCATTCTGACTGGTGTGAGGTGATAACTCATTGTAGTTTTGATTTGCATTTCTCTGATGATTAGTGATGTTGAGCATCCTTTCATGTGTTTGTTGGCAATCTGTATATTTTCTTTAGAGAAATATCTGTTTAGGTCTTCTACCCATTTTTGGATTGGGTTGTTTGTTTTTTGATATTGAGCTGCATGAGCTGCTTGTATATTTTGGGGGATTAATCCTTTCTCAGTTGCTTCGTTTGCAAATATTTTCTCCCATTCTGAGGGTGGGCTTTTCGTCTTGTTTATGGTTTCCTTTGCTGTGCAAAGCTTTTAAGTTTCATTAGGTCTCATTTGTTTATTTTTGTTTTTATTTCCATTTCTCCAGGAGGTAGGTCATAAAGGATCGTGCTGTGATTTATGTCATAGAGTGTTCTGCCTATGTTTTCCTCTAAGAGTTTGATAGTGTTAGGCCTTACATTTAGGTCTTTAATCCTTTTTGACTTTATTTTTGTGTATGGTGTTAGGGCTTGTTCTAATTTCATTCTTTTATGTGTAGCTGTCCAGTTTTTCCAGCACCACTTATTGAAGAGGCTGTCTTTTATCCATTGTATATTCTTGCCTCCTTTTTCAATGATAAGGTGACCATATGTGCATAGGTTTATCTCTGGGCTTTCTATCCTGTTCCACTGATGCATATTTCTGTTTTTGTGCCAGTACCATACTGTTTTGATTACTGTAGATTTGTAGTATAGTCTGAAGTCTGGGAGCCTGATTCTTCCAGCTCTGTTTTAATTTCTCAAGATTGCTCTGGCTATTCGGGGTGTTTTGTGTTTCCATACATATTGTGAAGTTTTTTGTTCTAGTTCTGTGAAAAATGCCATTGGTAGTTTGATAGGGATTGCATTGAATCTGTGGATTGCTTTGGGTAGTAGAGTCATTTTCACAATGTTGATTATTCCAATCCAAGAATGTAGTATATCTCTCCATCTGTTTGTATCATCTTTATTTTCTTTCATCAGTGTCTTATAGTTTTCTGCATACAGGTCTTTTGTCTCCTTAGGTAGGTTTATTCCTAGGTATTTTATTCTTTTTGTTGCAGTGGTCAATGGGAGTGTTTCCTTAATTTCTCTTTCAGATTTCTCATCATTAGTGTATAGGAATGCAAGAGATTTCTGTGCGTGAATTTTGTATCCTGCTACTTTACCAAACTCATTGATTAGCTCTAGTCATTTTCTGGTAACATCTTTAGGATCCTCTATGTATGGTATCATGTCATCTGCAAACAGTGACAGCTTTACTTGTTATTTTGCTATTTGGATTCCTTTTATTTCTTTATCTTCTCTGATTGCTGTGGCTAAACCTTCCAAAACTATGTTGAATAATAGTGGTGAGAGGGGGCAGCCTTGTCTTGTTCCTGATCCTAGTGGAAATGGTTTCAGTTTTTCGCCATTGAGAGCGATGTTGGCTGTGGGTTGTCATATATGTCCTTTATTATGTTGAGGTAAGTTCCCTCTATGCCCGTTTTCTAAAGGGTTTTTATCATAAATGGGTGTTGAATTTTGTCAAAAGTATTCTGCATCCATTGAGATGATCATATGGTTTTTATCTTTCATTTTGTTAATATGGTTTATCACATCAATTGATTTGTGTATATTGAGGAATCCTTGCATTCCTGGGATAAACCCCACTTGATCATGATGTTTGATCCTTTTAATGTGCTGTTGGATTCTGTTTGCTAGTATTTTGTTGAGGATTTTTGCATCTATGTTCATCAGTGATGTTGGCCTGTAGTTTTCTTTTTTTGTGACATCTTTGTCTGGTTTTGGTATCAGGGTGATGGTGGCCTCATAGAATGAGTTTGGGAGTGTTCCTCCCTCTGCTATATTTCGGAACTGTTTGAGAAGGATAGGTGTTAGCTTTTCTCTAAATGTTTGATAAAATTCACCTGTGAAGCCATGTGGTCCTTGGCTTTTGTTTGTTGGAAGATTTTTAATCACAGTTTCAATTTCAGTGCTTGTGATTGGTCTGTTTATATTTTCTATTTCTTCCTGGTTCAGTCTCAGAAGGTTGTGCATTTCTAAGAATTTGTCCATTTCTTCCAGGTTGTCCATTTTATTGCCATATAGTTGCTTGTAGTAATCTCTCATGATCCTTTGTGTTTCTGCAGTGTCAGTTGTTACGTCTCCTTTTTCATTTCTAATTCTATTGATTTGAGTCTTCTCCCTTTTTTTCTTGATGAGTCTGGCTAATGGTTTATCAATTTTGTTTAACTTCTCAACGAACCATCTTTTGGTTTTATTGATCTTTGCTATTGTTTCCTTCCTTTCTTTTGCATTTATTTCTGATCTGATTTTTTTTTTTTTTTTTTT
>NW_006799066.1:1631205-1688510 GCF_000442215.2 Lipotes vexillifer | reverse complement strand
GGGAGCCTCCCGAAACGGGGCCCGAACCCGCGTCTCCTGCATCGGCAGGCGGACTCTCAAGCACTGCGCCACCAGGGAAGCCCTGATCTGATTTTTATGATTTCTTTCCTTCTGCTAACTTTGGTTTTTTTTGTTCTTCTTTCTCTAATTGCTTTAGGTGTAAGGTTAGGTTTTTTATTTGAAATGTTTTTTGTTTCTTGAGGTAGGATTGTATTGCTATAAACTTCCCTCTTAGAACTGCTTTTGCTGCATCCCATAGGTTTTGGGTCATCGTGTTTTCATTGTCATTTGTTTCTAGGCATTTTTTGATTTCCTCTTTGATTTCTTCAGTGATCTCTTGGTTATTTATTAGTGTGTTATTTAGCCTCCATGTGTTTATATTTTTCACAGTTTTTTTCCTGTAATTGATATCTAGTCTCATAGCACTGGGGTCGGAAAAGATACTTGATAAGATTTCAGTTTTCTTAAATTTACCAAGGCTTGATTTGTGACCCAAGATATGATCTATCCTGGAGAATGTTCCATGAGCACTTGAGAAGAAAATATATTCTGTTGTTTTTGGATGGAATGTCCTGTGAATATCAATTAAATCCATCTTGTTTAATGTATCATTTTAAGCTTGTGTTTCCTTATTTATTTTCAGTTTGAATGATCTGTCCATTGGTGAGAGTGGGGTGTTGAAGTCCCTTACTATTATTGTGTTACTGTCGGTTTCCCCGTTTATGGCTGTTAGCATTTGCCTTATGTATTGAGGTGCTCCTATGTTGGGTGCATAAATACTTACAAATGTTATATTTTCTTGGATTGATCCCTTGATCATTATGTAGTGTCCTTCTTTGTCTCTTGTAACATTCTGTAATTTAAAGTCTATTTTGTCTGATATGAGAAATGCTACTCCAGCTTTCTTTTGATTTCCATTTGCATGGAATATCTTTTTCCATCCCCTCACTTTCAGTCTGTATGCGTCTCTAGGTCTGAAGTAGGTCTCTTGTAGACAGCATATATATATGGGTCTTGTTTTTGTATCCATTCAGCTAGTCTGTGTCTTTTGGTTGGAGCATTTAATCCATTTACATTAATGGTAATTATCAGTATGCATGTTCCTGTTACCATCTTCTTAATTGTTTTGGGTTTGTTATTGTAGGTCTTTTCCTTCTCTTGTGTTGCCTGCCTAGAGAAGTTCCTTTAGCATTTGTTGTAAAGATGGTTTGGTGGTGCTGAATTGTCTTAGCTTTTGCTTGTCTGTAAAGGTTTTAATTTCTCGGTCGAATCTTAATGAGATCCTTGCTGTAGAGTAATCTTGGTTGTACGTTCTTCCCTTTCATCACTTTAAATATGTCCTGCTACACCCTTCTGGCTTGCAGAGTTTCTGCTGAGAAGTCAGTTGTTAACCTTATGGGGATTCCCTTGTATGTTTTTTGTTGTTTTTCCCTTGTTGCTTTTAATATATTTTGTTTTTATTTAACTTTTGATAGTTTGATTAATATGTGTCTTGGTGTGTTTCTCCTTGGATTTATCCTGTATGGGACTGTCTGTGCTTCCTGGAGTTGAATGACTATTTCCTTCCCCATATTAGGGAAGTTTTCAACTATAATCTCTTCAGATATTTTCTCAGTCCCTTTCTTTTTCTCTTCTTCTTCTGGGACCCCTATAATTCGAATGTTAGTGCGTTTAATGTTGTCCCAGAGGTCTCTGAGACTGTCCTCAATTCTTTTCTTTCTTTTTTCTTTATTCTGCTCTGCAGTAGTTATTTCCACTATTTTATCTTCCAGGTCACTTATCTGTTCTTCTGCCTCAGTTATTCTGCTATTGATTCCTTCTAGAGAATTTTAAATTTCATTTATTGTGTTGTTCATCATTGTTTGTTTGGTCTTTAGTTCTTCTAGATCCTTGTTAAATGTTTCTTGTATTTTCTTAATTCTATTTCCAGGATTTTGGATCATCTTTGCTATCATTACTCTGAATTCTTTTTCAGGTAGACTGCCTATTTCTGGTTCATTTGTTTTGTCTGGTGGGTTTTCATTTTGCTTCTTCATCTGCTGTGTGTTTCTCTGTCTTCTCATTTTGCTTAACTTAACTGCATTTGGGGTCTCCTTTTCACAGGCTGCAGGTTTGTAGTTCCCGTTGTTTTTGGTGTCTGCCCTCAGTGGGTAAGGTTGGTTTAGTGGGTTGTTTAGGTTTCCTGGTGGAGGGGACTGGTGCCTGTGTTCTGGTGGATGAGGCTGGATCTTGTCTTTCTGGAGGGCAGAACTACATCCAGTGGTGTGTTTTGGGGTGTCTGTGACCTTATTATGATTTTAGGCAACCTCTCTGCTGATGGGTGGGGTTGTGTTCCTGTCTTGCTAGTTGTTTGCCATAGGGTGTCCAGCACTGTAGCTTGCTGGTCGTTGAGTGGAGCTGGGTCTTAGCATTGAGATGGAGATCTCTGGGAGAGCTTTCCCCGTTTGACATTACATGGGGCCGGGAGGTCTCTGGTGGACCAATGTCCTGAACTTGGCTTTTCCACGTAAGAGGCTTAGGCCTGCCACCCGCCCTGAGCACCAAGAACCCGTCAGCCACATGGCTCAGAAGAAAAGGGAGAAAAAAAATAAAGCAAGAAAAAATAAAATAAATAAAGTTATTAAAATAAAAAATAGAAAAAATTTTTTTTCAATTAAAGAGTAATTTAAAAAAAGAAAGAAGAGAGGAACCAAACCAATTAACAAATCCACCAATGATAACAAACACTAAAAGCTATATGAAAAAAAACCACAAAAAAACTGACAGAACCTTAGGAGAAATGGTAAAAGCAAAGCTGTAGAGACAAAATCACACAAAGAAGCATACACATACACACTCACAAAAAGTGAAAAAGGAAAAAAAGCTATAAAAAAAAAAGGAAGTGGGCAAATCAGTAAACAAATCTATCAATGATAATAAACTCTAAATACTAAAGTAAGATAAACATAAAACCAGAAACAAATTAGATGCTGAAAGCAAACCCCAAGTCTCCAGTTGCTGCCAAAGTCCACTGCCTCAATTTTGGGATGATTCATTGTCTATTCAGGTATTTCACAGATGCAGGGTGCACCCAGTTGATTATGGAGCTTTAATCCGCTGCTCCTGAGGCTGCTGGGAGAGATTTCCCTTTCTCTTCTTTGTTCCCACAGCTCCAAGGGTTCAGCTTTGGATTTGGCCCCGCCTCTGCGTGTAGGTGTCCTGAGGGCATCAGTTCTTCGCTCAGACAGGACATGGTTAAAGGAGTAGCTGATTCGGGGCCTGTGGCTCACTCAGTCTGGGGGAAGGGAGGGGTACGGATGCGGGGTGAGCCTGCGGCAGCAGAGGCCAGAGTGATATTGCACCAGCCTGAGGCGTGCCGTGCGTTCTCCCTGGGAAGTTGTCCCTGGATCCTGGGACCCTGGCAGTGGCGGGCTACACAGCTCCTGTGAGGGGAGGCGTGGATAGTGACCTGTGCTCGCACACAGGCTTCTTGGTGGTGGCAGCAGCAGCCTTAGTGTTTCATGCCCATCTCTGGGGTCTGCGCTGATAGCCGTGGCTTGCGCCTGTCTCTGGAGCTTGTTTAGGTGGTGCTCTGAATCCCCTCTCCTCATGCACCCCGAAACAATGGTCTCTTGCCTCTTAGGAGGTTCCAGACTTTTCCCTGGACTCCCTCCCGGCTAGCTGTGGCACGCTAGCCCCCTTCAGGCTGTTTTCACACAGCCAACCCCAATACTCTCCCTGGGGTCTGACCTGAAGCCCGAGCCTCAGCTCCCAGCCCCCGCCTGCCCCGGCGGGTGAGCAAACAAGCCTCTCGGGCTGGTGGGTGCCGGTTGGCACCGATCCTCTGGGTGGGAATCTCCCCGATTTGCCCTCTGCACCCCTGTTGCTTTGCCCTCCTCCGTGGCTCTGAAGCTTCCCCACTCTGCCCCCCGTCTCCTCCAGTGATAGGGCTTCCTAGTGTGTGGACACTTTTCCTCCTTCACAGCTCCCTCCCAGAGGGGCAGGTCCCATCCCTAATCTTTTGTCTCTGTTTTTTCTTTTTTTTTTTTTCTTTTGCCCTACACAGTCTCATGGGTAGTTTCTTGCCTTTGGGGAAGTCTGAGGTCTTCTGTCAGCGTTCAGTAGGTGTTCTGTAGGAGTTGTTCCACATGTAGATGTATTTGTGATATATTTGTGGGGAGGAAGGTGATCTCCACGTCTTACTACTCCGCCATCTTGAAGGTCCCCCCGCCAACCTGAGGAAATTTTATGAAAATAATTTACCTGCCCTTTCCTCTTATTGTTCTTTTGGCCAGAGGCATTTCTCACTGATTGTGCAAACATTAATATTTAAAGGAACAGAATTCTGTATTTGAGACTAAGTTGTGTTTTTTAGCTAAGCAGTTACACAGAATGACTCAAGTAATATTGTAATAAGCAATACTTATTAAATAAGTGATACTTATTTTGGTTTTACTCTCTTTTTTGCAGATGACATCACCTACCAAGAGTATGATGAGCAAGGTCTGAAAATGCTTCTTGACCTTAAGTTACCTACTTGTTTTAAAGTCTACTCAGAGTTTGACTGTGAAGTATGGAGAGTAGTATTTTAGCTATAAATTTACACCATAACTTAAAAGATCCAAATGAATGGGCAGTTCTCAAAGAGTTTACTTGGGGAGATTGTCTACCTATTCCATTGGTTCTGCTGTTGCCTAAATTGTTTCTTAAATTCTTTGCAAGGTGCCTTAGGAAGTGGTTACAAATTATTCAAGAAAACACATCTCATTACTTTATAGTCATAGCTCTCTTTGAATGAAAAATAAGTCCCTTGCTTGAAAGACTACTTTAGTCAGAGTTTAACTACTCTAGCTGCTTCTGAAGGTTAATTTTAGTTAAATAAAGATGACTGATCTGCCAGCATGGAGAAAGATGTAGCAGAACTTCATTCCGGGCTTCAGGGCAGCATAAAGAAAATAGTTCTGGCATCAGATTCTGATTTAGACAGTTATAGCTCCTCTTGTTGCGCCAGCACTTCTCATGCTGTTTTATTAAACTCATCAAGTAGATTATGTTTTCACTACTCTTCCCAGATGAAAGAAGTAGGGTTCAGAGAATGTAAGTAATTTTGCATAAGTCCACATGACTAAGAAATGATAAAATACCAGTGATGGATCGTTTTTATTCTAATATCTTCAAAGATGACTCTGTAGAAGGAAAGAAGCCCATTGGGTATAACTGTCTGTGAAACAAGAAGGATGAAGAAATGTGTAGTGCTTGAGTCAGATATGGAGGACTTCTATGTGCTGGATGGTTTTAGGGCTTGACATTCAGTTATGAATAATATAGAGTCTCTACTTCCAAAACATTTGTGGTCTCATGTCAGTTGGTGAATCTCAAGTGAAGAAAATTAGGAAGGGCTGCATGTAGATCTAAGATGCTGATTTATTAATCATGTGATTTTAAAATTTTAGACCCTACCAAGATCACCATCCACAGTGGCTGTTCCTAATGGGATATGAAGGATCCCATTGGAAGAATCCTGCAGTCTATCTCTAGGGACTAATATTTTTTTTTATAACTTGGCCACTACAATTGAATTTAGATTCTTTTTTTCAATTTTGAATTTGAAGGAGAAAATAGGAATTTGGAATTTATAAGTTGCATGTAGATGTGGGATTTGAGATAGTTTTCTAATTTCTGCCAGTCACTGTGGTGTTTTTCTAAATATGCTGGAAAGAACGTTTGGAATGCAAGTTGCAGACTAGATCTAGAGAATTTTAAAATCAAATTTTCAAGAAGTGTAAAATTAGATAAAATGCTAAAAAAGATGTTGTGAAAGTAAAGATATTTTCATAGGAAGAATGTCATAATAAATATAATTTAAAATGTTAACAGGGTAAAAATATGACCTGAGGGGTCATCAAGTTTTGATGAGATACTTTGAATTACCTTGTTATAGAACACAAACTTTTTCAAATCAAATAGATCTAATCAGGAACCCAGATAGGGAAGCCAAGTGACCAAGTATATGTATATCATACACACACATACACACACACACGCGCTCACACACACACACACACACACACACACACACACACACACACACACATAAAGCTGTAAGTCGGGTGAAAAGAAAACCGTTTTTCAGCCAGAGAACAGAATATATTCTGTATTAAACATTCCAAATTCTAGGACCTGGAAAGGATAAAGCTTGTTAAGGCTGTAGAGGGAACCAGCTTTCCACATAAAAAATGTCCTGGAAAGCATTAAGCCTACATTGGAAACACCTGGCAAATGACAGTACAGTCTTAGCATCTAATTGATTTATTTATTCATACACTACATATACTACATATGTATCACGTAGCCTGTGTCCAAAACGTAGGACACTGGGGCAGTTCCAGTGAAGAACACACATGGCTCATATTCTCATGGACTGTGTATTTTAGCAGTGGGGTAGAAATGATACAAATCATTTTAGTTCAGTATTCAGTTACAATTACATTAAGTACTGGTAAGAATGAGTATAGTGTACAACAAGAGTATAAAGTGGCCCTACCCTAGTTTGTGGACCAGGGAAGGCTGAAGTATGAGCTGAAGAGTAGAACAATTGACAAGGCCACAGGGGAAAGGATGCTGGAACGTAGAATGAAGCTGCTGATGGGAAGATGTGTCTGGAGTGCTGAGCATAAGAGAAACTGAGGCTGAGATTGTGAGATGGTCCGGGTCCAGAGGTCAAGGGCGTTCATCTTCACCTTGGAACACTGTTCTAGAGCAGTGCATTTTGTAAGGATTGATCTGTCTAAAACGTAGCAAATAGATTGGAGAGACAAGAGTAGATGTGGGGAGGGAATTGCTTGGTGGTCCAATGGTTAGGATTCCACACTTCCACTGCAGGGAAGCTAAGAATTATATAAGCTGTGCCACGCGGCTAAAAAAAAAAATTGTAGATGTGGGGAGACCAGTTAGGTTACTGCAGTTATCCAAACTTGATGTTCACTGAGTCACATCTCTGCCAAACGAGGCATCAGGAGATGAGTTTTAAGAAAGGGGTGTTCAACCGTGTCCTGGGCTGCTGAGGACCCACCCAAGTGAGCACTGAAGACCTGCCTTGGATCTCGTGCTATGGAGGCCTCACTGGTAACCTTGGCAGAACTGTTTGCAGTGGACAGAAGTTGGACAGAGATGATAGTGGTTTAAACCAGGGTGGTGGCAGTGAAGGTGAATGGAAGTAGACAAAGGTGAGAAGTAGAAGATAAAGTTGGTGGGGATAGATGTGCAAGTGTAGCTGGGGAGAGAGAGCACAGTGTCGGGAACCACATCCACTGTTGTGCTTATGCACCCGGTGGGTGGGGTGCTTTTTCCTAAAACGGTGAGACTGGAAAACAGGCTTGGGGCCAGAAGGTCACGAGTACAGTCTATACATCCTGATAGTGCCTGTTGAGCCATCCAAGGGGAGATACCAAGTTAGCCGATGGTGTTTGGATCTCAGAAGTCTATTCGTAGTTGAGTTTGAGAATCATCAGAATATGCATTGTGATTGAAGCCAAAGGCTGAGATCATTTAAGGAGAGAGGAGAGAGTAGGAATAGAGGAGGATTAATGGCTGGACTTTGACAAAAAGCAATATTTAATGCCTGGTAAGAAAAAGGTGATGTGATGGAGGTTGAGAAGGAGAAAGGAAAGACTCATAGGAGAGTATGGTCACATTGGAGTCCAAGGACAAGGAGCTGCTAGGAGACCTGATACAGTAAAGGCAGGAAGTGTCCATTGGGTTAAATGAGTGCTCGTGGGAGGTCTTAGGGGAGCATTTTCAGGGATGTGATCAGGGCCGGAAGACAGACTGGAGTGGGTTGAGGAGAGGAAGTGAGGAGACAGCATGTGCAAATGACTCTGAAGAAATTAGATTGTGAAATGGAGGAAGGAGAGGGCAGGGAGAACCTATGATGGAGAAGAATCTGAAAAAGAATACACACACACACACACACACACACACACACACACACACATGTATAACTGAATAACTTTGCTATCCATCTGAAACATTGTAAATCAACTATACTTCAATAAAAAATAAAGGACATAATAAATAAATGAATAAAATTAAAGTAACAACAAAAAGAAAAGACTTGTTTATTTGTTTTTCAGTTGATAGACTTGAGCATATTAAGTGCAGACACCGTTCAGGGTGACAGAGTGAGCAAACATTCACTGCTCCTTTGTCTTCCAAATGCCACCGAAAGGATAGAAAATGATCTGTTAAAAATTATCCCTTGCTCTACTCGAGCACTAGTAACAATATCTGAAACACAGTAGATGTTCAAATTTTTTTCTTTATTAAATGAACAAGGAGAATATATTTGTAACCATGCTAGAAAAACAACACAGTTTGCTCTTAGGGTAGCAGAAATTTTCAGGCATTTTGGAAGATGGAAAAATAGGGATCAGGCTGACTAGGAAAGCAGTGAGCCAGCCAGGCATGAGGGGAGACCACAGCCAAGACAAGGGCCTCCTTTGCAGTGGAGCAGAGAGAGATGAGCCTGGACTGTGGTGGATTAAGACCTGCCCGCAGAACCCTCTCTCTCTCAGGGACTGGAGGCAGGCCATTTGCCCCAGGTGAAAGATCCAAGCATTGCTCCCTAAGCAAAGTAGAGAATCTGCCTGGTAAAAACTTGGACCCAGAGTGATAAGCGGGCTGAGCCACGGGTAACTCAGAGCCTCCACTACAGTCACGAAGCAAATAAAAAAATGAAATTCAGTATCACCCTGGGGTAAACAGATTACTGGATCCAGGTAAAAAGTGACTGGGGAGGAACTTTAATTTTCCCCATTTTACAGGAAGGAAGCATATAAAATTACTCCTCTGGCTAAAAGTGGCTGCCCTGCAATTTGAATCCAGGCCTGTTTTACTCCAGACCAAACTCTTCCTGGCTCTACTCTGTAACCTGCCGCTTCCCAGTGACTGAGACCCAGAGGTTCAAAGATAAATTAGACATTGAACCATACTGCAAATGTTGTGTTTTAATGGGAGTTACACGGTGCTCAAGGATTATTTTTTCTGTGTACTTTGCAGCGTTTGAGCCATCGGAAAATGAAGGGACAGAAAATTCAGGTAAGGTATTTGTCTAAGCAGATGTTTCCTGCAAGTCAGCTCCCCTTTTATTTGTGAAAATGAATATAGCTTGTGGAACAAAGGCTCCATAGCACAAGGAGATCAACTCAATGCTTTGGGACCACCTAGAGGGGTGGGATAGGGAAGGTGGGAGGGAGGCTCACGAGGGAGGGGATATAGGGATATATGTATACATATAGCTGATTCACTTTGTTATACAGCAGAAACTAACACAACATTGTAAAGCATTTATACTCCAAAAAAGATGTGAAATAAAAAGATAGATTTAGTCAGAAATACAAGACATTCTCAAGTCACCAAGGAAGTAATTGGATCATGTTGATACGTTTATTCCTTGTTTATGGTGTAAGTTTTATGTCAGCAGGGATAATACGAGCCTATTGATGTATTCTTTGAATATAATTTAGAAATTAAAGTTGATATTCTAGTGAGTGTCTCTATAAGAAGCCCCAATCTAAAAAGAGCCAAATTTAGGTCTGAGTGGAAATGTTTATTTAAGGACCTAGTGAAGATGAGTTAATGTAAGACATGTTTGCTTTTTTTTAGATAATGCTGTAGATGACTCAAACACAATTTTAGAAGGTAAGTTAATTTTATAGACATGATTTTACTTTTTATATTAAAATTATGTTCATTTCTTCAACAAGCACTTGTTACACCTTACTATTTGCTGTCTTTACAGTGCTCAGGGGCTAGGAGGGCAAGAGTGAATAAGAGAGTTGGAATTCTGTTTTCACTGCAGCTGGAACTCTAGTGGCCAAAGAGATGATGAAGTCATTAAAGATTATGAGAAGTGCAGTGATGGAGATAAAACCAGGATCATATAGTAGAAAGTAACTTGTTAGGTTGAGGAGGGCCACCCTAAATAGGAGGAGGTGGTCTTGTGAGAAGGAGTTATCCATAGGCAGAGGTGGGTTGAAATGGTAGGAGTGTAAATTGATACAGCCACTATGGAAAACAGTATGGAGGTTCCTTAAAAAACTAAAAATAGAACTACCATATGACCCAGCAATCCCACTACTGGGCATATACCCTGAGAAAACCATAATTCAAAAAGAGACACGCACCACAGTGTTCATAGTTGCGTCCTTTACATTGTTACACAGCTGGAAAAAACATTTTTTGAACCTGAAGGATTTGTTTCAGAAAAATAAAACCTGTTACATACATTACATAGTGGTGCTTCGACACGACTTAGATTTCTGAAGTTCATAACAGTTTGCAAAGCTCGTTCCCATATACTGTTTCCACTGTTTCTCACCATAGGCACTGAACAGGAGCCTGGGCAAATAGCATTGTACTTACTTTACAAATGAAGGGCTGAGAGCCTGAGGTGAGATCAGGTGGCTGCCCGGGTTCCAGCTAGAGTGGCCGGGCTGGTCTTCAACCCAGCATTGGGGCCGGCAGTTGACCCTGGAGTCTGTGTGCTCACAAGGAACATGTCATGGGGAATTTTGCTCATGAGATTAATCTTAGAATTCATTTATGGTCCACTGATTGTCAGTTTTCAGATTAAATGTTACTGCTTCTGAGCTTGGTTAGACAGAGTATAGTCAACTGAATTGGAGAAGGTGGGGAGGGGGAAGGGGAGAGGAGGAGAGGGGATGCTAGAACTTCCCTCATTGTCCACTTTGCTGCTGGGAGAGACCCCAGCACAGGAGCTGTGGGCCGCTCTGTCTAAGCTGATCATCCATGGAGTAGGCTGGATGGCACTCAGGTTTCCTCCCACCTCCTATTACTCAGTTCTCTATGGAAAATATAACTGAGTCTGTTTTTTTATTCAATTAGAATTAGAAAATGGAAACTCAGAATCCCTAGAAAGAACTTCATCCAACCCAACCCACATATATTGTTTTATGTAAAAGAACTAACCTCACAATATGCAACTTGGCTTTGCCTTTTTTGTATTAGAAATACAGTGTTTCTGAAACCATTTCCTCTAAGGTCAAGAACAAGACAAGGTTGTCCACTCTTCACCACTCTTATTCAACATAGTTTTGGAAGTTTTAGCCACAGCAATTAGAGAAGAAAAAGAAATAAAAGGAATCCAAATCAGAAAATAACAAGTAAAGCTGTCACTGTTTGCAGATGACATGATACCATACATAGAGAATCCTAAAGATGCTACCGGAAAATGACTAGAGCTAATCAATTAGTTTGGTAAAGTAGCAGGATACAGAATTAGTGCACAGAAGTCTCTTGCATTCCTATACACTAATGGTGAAAAATCTGAAAGAGAAATTAAGGAAACACTCCCATTTACCATTGCAACAAAAACAATAAAATACCTAGGAATAAACCTACCTAAGGAGACAAAAGTGCTATATGCAGAAAACTATAAGACACTGATGAAAGAAATTAAAGATGATACAAACAGATGGAGAGATATACCACATTCATGGATTGGAATAATCAACATTGTGAAAATGACTATACTACCCAAAGCAATCTACAGAGTCAGTGCACTCCCTATCAAACTACCAATGGCATTTTTCAGAGAACTAGAACAAAAAACTTCACAATTTGTATGGAAACACAAAAGACCCCGAATAGCCAAAGCAATCTTGAGAAAGAAAAAGAGCTGGAGGAATCAGGTTCCCTAACTTCAGACTATACTACAAAGCTACAGTAATCAAAACAGTATGGTACTGGCACAAAAACAAATATAGGTCAGTGGAACAGGATGGAAATCCCAGAGATAAACCCACACACATATGGTCACCTTATGATTGATAACGGAGGCAAGAATATACAATGGAGAAAAGACAGCCTGTTCAGTAAGTGGTGCTGGGAAAACTGGACAGCTACATGTAAAAGAATGAAATTAGGGCTTCCCTGGTGGTGCAGCGGTTGAGAGTCCGCCTGCTGATGCAGGGGACACGGGTTCATGCTCTGGTCCTGGAAGATCCCAGCCGTGGAGTGGCTGGGCCCGTGAGCCATGGCTGCTGAGCCTGCGTGTCCAGAGCCTGTGCTCCGCAACAGGAGAGGCCACAACAGTGAGAGGCCTGTGTACCACAAAGAAAAGAAAAAAAGAAGAATGAAATTAGAACACTCCCTAACACCATACACAAAAATAAACTCAAAATGGATTAAAGACCTAAATGTAAGGCCAGATACTATAAAACTCTTAGAGGAAAATATAGGCAAAACACTCTATGACATAAATCACAGCAAGATCCTTTTTGACCCACCTCCTAGAGAAATGGAACTAAAAACAAAAATAAACAAATGGGACCAAATGAAACTTAAAGGCTTTTGCACAGCAAAGGAAACCATAAACGAGACGAAAAGACAACCCTCTGAATGGGAGAAAATATTTGCAAATGAAGCAACTGACAAAGGATTAATCCCCCAAATATATAAGCAGCTCATGCAGCTCGATATCAAAAAAACAAACAACCCAATCCAAAAATGGGTAGAAGACCTAAACAGACATTTCTCCAAAGAAAATATACAGATTGCCAACAGACACATGAAAGGATGCTCAACATCGCTCATCATTAGAGAAATGCAAATCAAAACTACAATGAGGTATCACCTCACACCAGTCAGAATGGCCATCATCAAAAAATCTACAAACAGTAGGGCTTCCCTGGTGGTGCAGTGGTTGAGAGTCCACCTGCTGATGCAGGGGACACGGGTTCGTGCCCCGATCCGGGAAGATCCCACATGCCATGGAGTGGCTGGGCCCGTGAGCCATGGCTGCTGAGCCTGCACGTCTGGAGCCTGTGCTCCACAACGGGAGAGGCCGCAACAGTGAGAGGCCCGCATACCACAAAAAAAAAAAAAAAAATCTACAAACAATAAATGCTGGAGAGGGTGTGGAGAAAAGGGATCCCTCTTGCACTGTTGGTGGGAATGTAAATTGATACAGCCACTATGGAGAACAGTATGGAGGTTCCTTAAAAAACTAAGTAGAACTGCCATACGACTCAGCAATCCTACTACTGGGCATATACCCTGAGAAAACCATAATTCCAAAAAGAGTCATGTTCCACAATGTTCACTGCAGCTCTATTTACGATAACCAGGACATGGAAGCAACCTAAGTGTCCATCAACAGATGAATGGATAAAAAAGATGTGGCACATAAATACTATGGAATATTACTCAGCCATAAAAAGAAACGAAATTGAGTTATTTGTAGTGAGGTGGATGGACCTAGAGTCTGTCATACGGAGTGAAGTAAGTCAGAAAGAGCAAAACATATCGTATGCTAACACATATATATGGAATTCCAAAAAAAAAAAAGGTTCTGAAGAACCTATGGGCAGGAAAGGAATACAGACACAGACATAGAGAATGGACTTGAGGACACGGGGAGGAGGAAGGGTAAGCTGGGACAAAGTGAGAGTGTCATGGACATGTATACACTACCAAACGTAAAATAGCTAGCTAGTGGGAAGCAGCCGCATAGCACAGGGAGATCAGCTCGGTGCTTTGTGACCACCTGGAGGGGTGGGATGGGGTGGGATAGGGTGGGTGGGAGGGAGACGCAAGAGGGAGGGGATATGGGGATATATGTATATGTATAGATGATTCACTTTGTTATCAAGCAGTAACTAACACACCATTGTAAAGCAATTATACTCCAATAAAAATGTTAAAAAAAATCATTAGGGATGAACTGAAAAAAAAAAAGTTTTTTCCTAAGCCTTTTGATCAGCCAGTAGAGGGCGTAACAGAGGCTGCTCAGGGAATTCCTTCTGCTGGGCAGTGGGACTCTGGATTGTGTGCCTGTGGCCCAACCTGCAGTTTCTATGTTCCTGCGGCACTTGAGTGCACAGCGAGAGGAGACTTGTCATCGTCACTCGCCCACCAAACTTCTCTTCCCTTGTCTTCCCCCATCTTGGCTGGTTGCATCAATAAGTCCTCAGGTTCCCAAACCAGAAATGTGGGTGTTATCGCCTCTCCCCCTCTCTCTATAGCTAATCCCAAGTCCTGTTAAATAGTCTACTTAAACATTTCTCAAATTCATTCTTTCCTCTGAAGCTCTAGTAATCTAGTTCAGCCCCTCATCAACTTCCTGGACAATGGCAGTAGCCTGCTAGCTAGTCTTCTTAACTCCACGCTTGTCGCCTTCAAATCCATCTTTCACAATGTCACTAGGATGCTCTCTTCAGAAGTACACATCTGGCTATGTCAGTTCTGGGCTTAAACCCTTCTGTGTCAGTAAGGTTACTTTCTGCTGCAGGTAACAGAAAACTGAATTTGAATTGGCTTAAGCAGTATAGAGATGGGATAGATCATTTGGGGCCTTGGAGGACCTAGTAAGGAATTTGGATTTTTTTCTAAGTACAGTGAGAATCTGTGGAAATACTTGTGAGATATGACATAATCTGATTTATGTTTTGAACGATTACTTGTACTCTTAGAGAATGGATTGGATGGAGCGAGAAGGGAAGCAGGGACCCCTGTTAGGAAATTATTGAGTCCTAATCCAGAGAAGGGATCATGGTGGCCTGGAGGAAGACCATGAAGTGGAAATGGAGGGGAAAGTTTTAAACTTAAAATATATTTTAGAATTACAACTGATGGAACTTCCTGATGGTTGTGAAGTAAAGAGGAATAAAGGGGGCTTTTGGTTTGATTTGAATAAATGTTGGATGTTAGGGCTGTTTACTGAGAAGAAATGATTTTCTTTCCTGGTTTAGGGAAGAAAATCAAAGATACCATATTAGATATTTTATGTTCAGGAATTATGTGAGATACCCAAGTGGAGGCATCAAGTAGGGAGTTGGATATGCCAATCTGAGCTAGATGGGTGAGATCTGAGCTAGATGGGTGAGATCTGAGATGGATATGAATGCTTGGGAGCCATCCCCATGGAGATGGTGTCAATTCCATGGAAATAGATCATTTTGGAGGTGAGTGCAGAGGGAGTAGACCAGCAGTTCCAGGACTGAGCTCTAAGGAATCCCAACATTGTGAGGTTTGAGGGAGCATGCATAGCCAGTGAGACAGAAGGAAAATCAGCATGGAAGGATGGGAAAGAGCAGAAGGAAGGGAGAGTATGTTCTGCGCTACTGCCATTGGAATTTCAGGACTTGCAAAGCATCGATCGCATTTGGCAATGTGGAGAATGTCGGTGATCTCAGCAAAAGCTATTTGAGTAGATTGATGGGGGTCAAAGCCATACTGAAGTGGGTTTACAAAGTCCTGGAGTAAGAAAAGGAGTCTCTATCAATAGGCAAAACTTTCAGGTTGTTCTAATATAACAAATTATTTCTTTTAAAAAATCTTCTTGTTATATCATTACCAAAATACATTTCAGATAAGTTTGTTAAATGTACATTTTTTTCAGAATAAATTTGGATGAAAATTTATCACAGTAATAATGTCTCAGTATAAAATCAGGGATGAAAATAACAACGGATGTGGTTAATACTTTATGATGTGTACAAGCTTTTCAAATATACCTAAAATGACAAAAGTAAAAGAAATTCTGAGAAAAATATTGGTCAGGTTGGTAAAGTGCTAACATGTCTCTAGATTATTAAGAACCAAATAAATAGGCAAACCATTAACAAGCCAGTCACAACACAGAAAGCTAGTAAACATTCGTGGTACTGCCACTAGAGGAAGGAACTCTTCCAGAAGCTTAACAGGGGTCAGGGAGAATATGTGTGATATTTTTCTGTTTCCTTTTTACTTTTATCTAAAATATTTCCAGCTGTTTTGAGCATGTATCATTCTTAAAATTAGAAGCAAAGTAATGCAAGAAGAAAAATGATTAAAATAGCTGCATAAATATTTTGAGTTTTAGAAAATGCTAATAAAAATTCCTCCTTTTGACCAAAGCCTGTCAAAAATCTTGAGCAAAGGGAAAGCAGATACAGTCTTACCTCTCGATTACGGTAATGTTACAGGGGTTGGTAGGGATGAAGATGTAAAGGTGATGTAATTTTATAGAGTGAATCAGGTCAATATATCATTATACTGGTGAGTGGTGAGGCTTACAGTTTCTTTAGTTGTAAGTAGATTGAAGTAGCCAAGGAAAAAGACTAGATGTTAACATTCATATCCACGTTTCTGGCTAGTTTTAGAATATGTTAACCTTGAGTATTATTTTTCAAAAACAAGTTTATTAAAGATAGTGATATATTTTTAAGATTCGGTTTCAATTTAACTTTTTGTGCCGTTAACAAGAAACGAGATGCTTTAAATGTCTTTCTTCAGCTTTCTTATCAAGTCTGATGCAAAATTGTGGTGAAAACTTAGGTTTTAGTTCATATCTCCTTTGCCAGACAGAGTTTTGAGGTCAGTCAGTTAGGCAGATAATGTTTTAAAGCCTGTAGTTCAGGACAGTTGAGAAATATACAACATTTTACGAAGTTATAGCTAATTTTTCTTTGTTGGGATGGTGGAAAAACCTAATGTTTTATGATAATTGCAATTGAACACCCAAAAAAGTCTGTAAAAATGATCACTGTAACTTAAAGATCAGTGGTCTGTATTTTAAATACTGGTCAGCAATCTGTAATGCAGTGTTTTATGATTTATGATTTATTTATTTTAGAGGTGCACGTGCCCCCTGCAGAGGAACAGCGAGAAGTACCACCAGGTATGGCATTTTGTCAGATGTATCACTTTTTCCTTTTATGTTTAATTTAAAAGATGCTGCTGATACACTAGTTGGAATAATTCTATGAAGAGTGGAATTCCTGAGAGAGGAGGATTAATTATACCTAAATTTAAAAAGAAAATGTTCCGTGTTTTCGTCAGTTGAGCCAAAGTAATGGGAAATAGACATCAGACTGAGTCTAGTACATATTTGTTGAGGTAGACTTTGAGGAGTATTCATGATCAAAGTACTGTATGATTGTTGCCGTTATAGATGGTGCTAGTAGTGGAAGTTAGGTAGGCTTTTTTTTTTCCTTTTTTTTTGACAGGCTATTTGATGGAGGATGTGGAATCAGACTTGCCTTCAGATAAAAGTTTAATAGTGTTTAAATTAGTGACATTGGCCCTCCTCCCCCCGCCCGTCTTCCCCGAGAGCACCGTTGTGCCCTGCGTGACCCAGGCAGTCCTTCCTGCCAGCCCAGAGCACCGTTGTGCCCTGCGTGACCCAGGCAGTCCTTCCTGCCAGCCCACTGTGTTAACACCTGTCCCTCTGCTTTTTCCTCCCTTCCCCCATATGTCCCTTTCATCATCAGTGAGTTTAAACTCATCCATCATCAGTGAGTTCAACCAAGGCCTGTGCTTTCAAATGCGTTTTAAAGATGACATTAACCATACCTGCAATCGGAGATTAACATAGAAACCTTTTGCTTTCAAAGTGGGAAAAAAATGTTTCATTAGGAGAGGATTTTCCAACACCTCTTTCTCAAATGTATTTCTTCTTGTTTCTCTGTTTTATTTCCATTTGTTTTCTTTCTGTGTCATTTATTGGTTCAGTTTTTACTCACATTTTTCACATTATGCTTAATGTGAATTCTGTAGCAATGATGTACATTTGTATTACTGATTTTGGTAGAAATAATTGTGCCTTCCAAGATTTATTGAAATACTAAATTTCAAGAGGAAAAAAACCTTTTATAATCAAAGAGTGTTTTTAGTTACACCACAGCTCATATTTGCTTATGTAACAGTTGGAATGTTTTAGATTTTGATAGTTGTGGTGTGTTGTTTTAGATTTTGATAGTTGTGGTGTGTTGTACATTTAAAATATATACGAATACTAAAGGAACTGCATTGTTGGTATTGTGATATGAATGAGAAAAGAAATCCATGGAGAAATTGATCTTTTACAAGATGACTGCTGGGCCTATGAGTATATTTTGTTTTTAGGAAAGATGCACAGAGCAAGGAAGGTTGATGTTTCCGTCCTGCTTCTGTAATTTCCTCTTTGTTGTTGAGCAGAGTGCTTCACAGAGTGCCTTGTTTCTAACCTGAGGATGCAGAGGGCAGGTCACTGAATTTGCATTTTGATTACTATCCATTCCTCTAAAGAAAATTGTTTTATAAGTATTCCTAAAAATAACGAGTTTCTGCAACACTGACTTTTTTCTAGTTATAGTTGATATTTTTTTGATATTTACCTGACTTGAATGAAGGTATGAAACGTAATAATATTTTCTGACCAAAAAGTTCTGTGCTTCTACTGTGGTGTTTTATAAATGAAGTCCAAGAATTTCCTTGGAACATAAATACAAAATACTAAGTGCTTGCGGGGCTGGAATAAGGTGCCTTTTTTGATGAGATGTTTTAACAGCTGAAGTAAATGAAAATGAAGATTTGATTCATATGCATACTTCCTGACACATAGTGAGCTCCCAGTAAATGGTGGCCGTGGCTCTTACTGTTTAGTAATTAATTAGCCTGATCTCTGAGGTGGATCAAGAGAAGCTAAATTCTGAGAGACCTGATCAAGGAGTTGTAACCTGTCAGTTGTAATGCATTTGTCTTACATTCTGGTGTCATAAAAATTTGAGTGATGCACTGCACGGCTGTAGTTTGACCTTTACCAAAGAGGATGTGAGGCGGAGAGTCAGCAATAATTATTTGTAATGATTGCACTGGGTTTGCTTATTTCCTATTATCTTCTTAGTCTTTATATTACATTTTTAAAATTATTCAGTCTTACAAAAGAATAATATTCATAAATCGGTCTCTATTTTGTACAATAAGGTGACTGCTTTTGCAACAGTGTTGAATTATGTGATGCAGAAACTGAGGAGACAGTCGTGGGACCCATTTCCTTACTACCTTTCAATCTTTAAAATTCCTTATTCAGAGGAAAACGCAAACTGAGGCCCTCTGCAAAATGCTGGATATCGGTTTTTCCTGGCCCTCAGAATCTAACTGATGATTACTTTGCCTTCCCCGATCTTTCTACGACTAGGGTTATACAATCTTAATATTGCATATTAAAGTTCATAATAACATACTTATCGCTGTGATAATCCCATCCTGTGGGTGTACAGCTGGGGATAGCAACCAATACGGAGTCATTAACTTCTCAGAGTGGTACACAGGGCAGCACCCAGAGGATGGGGAACTAACCCGACTTTGGGGCCTGGAGTGCAAGCGTGAGGCAAGGCCTCTCACGTGTGGTCGTGCTGGAGCGGAGCCTTGAGGAGCTGCTGGAAGGGAAGGAGCTGGCACGTTCGGGGTGGGCACAGCAAGTGCTTGCAGCACAAAGACCAAGGTGGTGTGCCAGGTACAGGTGTAAGTAGACAGTGTGGATGGGCAGGCGGCGCTTCTCGGAGGATCCCGTAAACGATGTTTGCCAATTTGGACGAGGGCCTGAAAGTGCAGGGAAGCAGCAGAAAAATTCCAAGCCAAGGAGTCACGTGGTCAGATCCAGATTTGAACAGAGGAGGTCCTGTGAGGAGGTGGAGACCAGTCAGGGGGCAGATGTGTTCATCTAAGCAGAAGTGGTGGGACCTGGAACTGGTGGCAGGGATGCAGAGCAGGGACGGATTTCACGGACCCTGGAGGTGGAGGTAATTTGGTGGGAGAGGGGCTGGTTGAGGGGGAAGAGTCGAGCTTGATTCCTGTGCTTCTGTCTTGAATGGATGAATGATGGAACCTTAATGAGATACAGAAGGCGGGAGGAACAGAGGGTAGCAGAGACCACTGGCCTGAATTTGGAGACGCTGGGTTTGCAACTTGGTGGACTGCTTCTGAGTGGAGACTTCTTCAAATATGTAGGGGCATAATTTGAGTCATTCAGAATTGTAACTGAGCTTTTACGTTATTTGCCTTGTTATCAGTACTCATACTTTGAATAAGTTCCCATGGTCTCCAGGATTTTTGATTGCACAGGTTACAGAAATGCTTATTCCTCACAATCTAGCTAATGGTTAAATTCTAAGAGAACCTAAGGTCAAACCCATCTTTTAAAACTCTTTCTGTTGAGGTGTAAATTACACACAGGGAGGTGCTCACATGTTGAGGGTACAGTTTGATGGACTTGTACGTGTGATACATTCTTGTACCCACTACGCAGAGTTCTTCCAGCCCCTGGAGGTCTCTCCCTCTCCCCTCCCCCAGTAACGCTCCCACAAATGATAACTACTGTTCTGACCTGTGTCATCATAGACTGATCTGCCCGTCTTTGAATTTGATTGAATAGAACCGCAAGTAAACACACACACATATATATACACTTTTTTTGTGACTAGTTTCTGTTGCTCATCATTATGACTGTGAGTTTCATCCACTTTGATATTTATAGTTATTGGTTTTATCACTGCTATTTACTGTAATATTCCATTTAAAAATTCCATTCTGTGTTTATGGCTGCAGGGACTGTTTCTAGTTTGGGGCTGTTATGAAGAAAGCAGCTGTGAATATTTTTATTCATGTCTTTTGGTAGACAAACATTCATTTCTGTTGGATGTACAAAAGTGTAAATATAATTTCCAGTTACTTCTCATTAGCACCAAATAATTCTGCTTATATAAAAATTTCTGGTTACACACACACACGTATGCACACACGTAGACAGATACATAGGGAAGGAAGGAAGGGAGGGAGGGAGGAAGGAAGGATCAAAATCCAGCTTTAGAAATTATATCAGAATTTGACTGGGCCTTTATGTGCACAAACTCCTTGTTTACTCTAATTGTAACATAGATCCAGTGCTGTGGTAGTAACATAAATCAGACACTAGAGTTCGGAATAAGAAAATATTTGTTGAAAGTTGGACAGGAATGAATTTTACTTCTTTTAAAATAGTGTATACTTTTTTATACCAGCCACTTATATCTTCAATAACATTAAAATGATATAAGATTATTAAAGTAATATATTTTAACTGCAACTTCAGTATCCTGTTGCCGCTTGAAAATCCTTCCTATATTTGTGTTTCAAATGCCATACTAGATTTCCGCCCCCTCTATTACATTTCTTTTTAATACAGTGAAAACATTGATGGGAGAAATTTAATGCTTGTATTTTTCAAAAGACTGACATTTTAAAATTCAGTTGTAATTCTCAGATGCTCTAGAGAACCTCTAATTTTCATTAGCTTTGCAATGAAAGTAGTAGGAACTACTTTCATAGTAGTAGGTCCCCCAGGGACTCTACTCTAGGTAGTGAATCATTCTGTTACCCTGTTGCTGTTAACAACAACAACAATACCAGAAAGAAAAAAAAAAGCATTTACTTCTGTTGGTGGGTTTTTTAAAAGTAGAGTAAACATGAAGCAGTTTCACAGTCTATGTCTAGCTGGTCCTTTAATTTAGATTTTTCCCCTTATTTTTGCAGATACTTAAAGCTTCAGAAAGGCTGCCCCTACCACCACAGGAGGACCAGTTTACCCATACGCTGCAAAAGATGGCTGGGATAGATCTTGTGAAGTAATTTCTGAGCAGACCAAGATCTTTGGGAATGACCACTAAAGATGTTTTGAATGAACCATAGTCCACTGGCATTTTAGTGTATTTTTTTTTAGAAACAAAAATCACATGTGATGTTACATTCCTGCATGTCCTTTTCTGATAGCCTTAGTGGATCCATTGGATTTCTTTTCTTTTTCCTTTTGTGACACAGCTTTTAGTCTTACCTGCATTTATGTGTTTTTCAGACAATAGTTAATAATCGTATTGATGATGTAGCAGCAATTATCATGGCAGGGTTTTAATATCTCTTATCCGTAATTAACACTAACTGTGTTGGGCTGAGTCGTATACACTGTGTGAAACATGATTTAAAACCATTAAGAGTGTCTTAAAGACACGGATGGGGTCATTATTAGCTGTGAAGATTTGCATTGTATATATCTGCAGCAATACCTTTATAAAAAATTGCTACATTAGCTTCGAGTATTCAGGGTAAAACTCAACATTTGAGATTCCTGTAGCTTTTAGCTTGTTAATTAGAAAAATTTTTAATTTCAATAAAAGTTTAAATTATCATGGTTAATTTATTTTTCAAAATAAGGGGGGAACATTATTGTTAGGACGCAGGGGAAAGGAATGGCCTGTTATATCATGCAAAAATGCTTTTCCACACCTCGGAGTGATTGTAGAATAGCTGTAGTCCTGTGAGTATTTGTTTAAATTTTAGGAAGTCTCTTACCAATTACTGGTGCATAACGTAAAGGTTGTTCTGCCTTTGGCTGGTTAAGTAATGCCCGTACAATGCTGAAGCCTGCTCCATGTATAAAAGTCCACGGGGCCTCTGGCTGGGTGATATAGGCTGTGTGAAAAGTGCTCACAAGCCAGAGGCCCGCTGCTGTTTGACAATGTTTGAGCCTTTTCCTTTCCACGCTGAAGCATTTCTTCTATTTTTAGTGTGAGTAATTTGTGGCTCAGAAATAGCTGCTGTGATGAAAATACTCATTTGTTAGAAAAAAAAGGTAGCTACACCCTCATTTTGAAAGGACCCTGAGCTATAAAAAAAAAAGCTCTAAGAAGTGGTTTCATTTATGTGTCCGGGGAGCTCTTGATCATTTTCACATTGTTTTAAGATAAAGTGGCATTTTTTTCTGCTTTTAGGGTTAAAATCAAAGAGATTTTATATTTTTATCATTAGAGGTCATCGGTACAATGTAGTAAGTTATGCTGAACTGTAGTGTAGTGAAACCCAAAGTAATATGTTAGTAAAGAAGCAATAATTTTCTAAAGCTGTGATCTGGGTAATACAGAATTGCTACTCAAAATCTCATAAAGCTCTTACTCTGTATTGTGAATTATAGAACACTACTTTTTATAAAGCCATATTTTTTAGGGAAACTTAGGAGTGACATAGAACTGATAAATGCGTAGAATAAATTTTGCTGGATTTTTGTATATAGTAATCTCTAGAACTCTGGACATTGAGGATTCATTATGCTGTGGTCAACTTCAAATACTTTCTAATTCCAAATATCTCAATGAATGAGCCTTGTCTTTACAGATATATGCCAAGCTGGGCAGCATCAATGGATTTTCTAAAAATAGTGTAATCATCTTCTGTTGAATGTTATTTGAGTGCAATAAAATGCAGAATTCTTCTCTACATTGTCCTTATTTTGAAGTATATTATTTTTTGTTTTGTTATATAACAAAATTGGTTCATTTTATACTTGCTAGTATTTTAGAATATTATAGCATTTTTGATGACTAAAATCACAAAGGCGTACCTTCAACCTCTTTCTTAACCTATTTCTAGTAGGTAATGTTTATTTATTTTGTTTAACATTTACTATTATGCTACATTTTTGGGAGCAGAATGAAAATGAAATAGCCCCTGCATCCATCCTGTGTAGGTTTTTGTCCAGCACCTAGAAGTTCTGATAATTCCCTGGTGCAGCCACTCCCCTCCCCTGTACCCTCTGATCCTCTGTTGACCGTCACACGGTGGGGATATTAACTTCAGCCTGGTTGAGAGGACCAAGGAGCAGCTGGAAGGGGGGCAGCATAGGGTACAGAAGGTTCTCTTCTGATCTTTATTCTGTGGGCAGAAAAGGAGAACTAGACACATAGGGACGAAGCTTCTGGGGTTCTAGAAAGTGTTGTTTTCTCTTCCAATATGCCCAGAAGAAACTCTCAGAAAAAGACTTTCAGGCTAAGCAGACCACTTTTACTGACTGCACTTACTCTGCTAAGTGCTGAGTTAGGGAGTTGAGTTTTCCCAGCACATGGGTGTTATTACCCTGTTTGCAGACAAGGAGTCTGAGGGTCAGAGAGGCCGAAATGCCTGCTGGCTGAGATCATTCATGGCCTAGAGTCTAGAGTGCTCAGGTGGGCACCAGGTGGAAGGCGGAAGCCATTGGAGGGCGGCTACAAGCTGGTGGAGGGCAGTTCGGTAACTAAGGAGTAATAGTCCAGGTGATGTTGTGATAGGACTTGACCTGGGGAAGCGCTATTGGAGAGAGGATGGGGACCACGTGACTTAGTGAAGACTGGGTCAGGGAGAAGCGGAGCCCCAGGTCTGGGTCTTGGGGGGTGAACAGATGCCAGTGTGACAAGGAACTCGGGAGGACACACAGGCCTGGTTGGAGATTAGCTTTGCCAACAAGAACTGGCCAGTAGGCAGATTAGTGTAGTAGCTGGAATATGATTGCGTTCAGAATAATTGAATATGCAAAAGTGATTTTTTTTAAAGGTTGTATGACAATTTTTAAAAGATTAAGATCCTGTTCTTTTTAGTAATATTTTTCTTATAATGTTAAATAGTGTTGAAAAAGAAAAAGTAGGTGGGAGCCCAGAGCGAGGCGCACAGTGGAGGCGTTGGCATCTGGCGCAAAAGTTTCCTCCCAACTGCGGCCCCACGTGCCACCGCCAGGGCCAGGGCCGGGGCCCTGCGCCGCGGCGTCCCCGGCCCCCCGCCACCTGGGGGGTCGCCCTCCCCGCTGCCGCCTCCTCTCCGATTCCCGCCTGCCCGGAGCCAAGGGGCTCTGCTGCGAGCCTCCGGCCCGGAGGGGCACCCCAGGGTCTCTGTGCCCGCCCGCGCCTGTCGGCCCTGACACCTGTGCGGCCCAGCCCGGCCTGGTCGCCGGGGGCCAGGATGAAACTGACCGTGCACCTCGGCAGGACCGGCACCGTGGTGCCCTGCAAGGAGGGCCAGCTGCGCGTCCGGGAGCTCACGCAGCAGGCGCTGCAGCGGTACCTGAAGACCCGGGAGAAGGGAAAAAGGAATCGGAAGCTCTGAGAGCACTGCGCTTTACTCTCCCACATGGCAACCATCAGTTGGAGCTGAGGACACCTCTTTAGAAGGAATCATTGTGCTGTAGTCTCTATTATCACCTTTCCCAACAGATGAGTGTGCCCCCAATACTGTTGCCTTGTGTGCTGGCGCCTCAGCGTTCTGGCCTTTCTTTCAATCGGATCTCATCCATTCCATGGCTTCAGCTACCCTCAAGCACACACCTCTAGCCTTGAACTTGCTATAGAACTCAATATCCACCAGCCTGTGGACTTCACCTCTTTGATGTCCCATATACAGTTCGAGCCCAGCCTGTTCTCTGTACATCTGATCGTCCCCATTCTCCTGTAGCCTGTTTCTCCATTTCTGGTGCCACCATTCACCTGGTTATCTAATCCAGAAACCTGGAAACCCTTCATTCCTTGATGACCTCTCCATATTCTACCACTTGTCTAGTTGGTCAGAAAGTTCCTTTGATGCTTCCATGCGCTCTTTGATCTGCTTCCTCTTTTCTGCACCAAACCTTGCGTTTCTCATTCCTACCATGGGGAACTGCGGCAGACGAGTAACTGGCCTTTCTGCCTTTCCTAGCTCCCAACTCTTCCGAACTGTTCTCCATTGAGGACTCTGCAGCTGGGAGTATTTGCTGGGAGTATTTGAATGGCTCTACATTGCTTTTAGGTGAGAACCCACTTTGCTTACCGGTCCAGTACCTTCTCTATTCCACTGTACCCTTTAAATTTGTACATGCAATGTAGTATTCTGTCACATTTTCTCCCACCCCAGGTAATTCTTGCTTATCTTTTGGGATGAGTCTCCAGTTGCCTCTCCTCTAGGAATTCCCTCCCTCCCTTCCCCCCTCACCATCACTTAGGGGTCTCATTCTTGTGTTCCTAGAGCTCCCTATGCTGTGCTTTCATTTTGAAAACTACATTTACATTATACTGTCTATTGGTCAGGGTCTAGTAACTTAACAGACAGCCCCCAAAGGACAGTGGTTTATCCCAGCAAAGGGTTCTCTTTCTGGGTGGGAGGTGTGGGCTCTGACCCATACAACCACCTGTCCACTGTTCCTTTTGGCTTTGGAGTTTTCTGCAGATCCCCTGCACTGTGCTAACTGATGAACAAAGAGAGTGTGGAGGATGCCACAGGAGGCGTGGGGCCTGGCCTCGAAGTGGCAGACATCACTTTTGTGTCAGCACTCTACTGGTGAGACTGGCCATGTGCACCGTCTAGATGCAGTGGCCTGGGGGAGTAGCCCACTTGGACATAGGAGAGCAACTAGCTTGGCTCTGCCACATGGTGCAATCATTTTGTGACGAAAGAAACGGAAGAACAGCTTCAGGGCTAACAGTACATTTTGACTTCTGTAAAAAACTTGCTTTGCTTACTTGCTTGGGGCAGGAAGAACCGGGTTCCTGATTGGCTGATTCAAAATTAAACAGCTCCCTCCCACCTTGGGAACTTCCTGTCCTGTGAAGGGTATAAAAGCCTCCCCCGACTGTTAGTCGGGGTCTCACTCACTTCTCTCCGAGTGGGACCCTGTCCGGACAGTTTGTGTAAGCTTCTATACTTGTACTTGTATAAATCCTTTGCTAATCTTTCTGCTTGGTGTTGGTGATTCTCAGGTGTCCTTGGTTGGGACACGGGTCGCATTTACCGGGGAACTTGACTCCAGACGTGTGGCTCCTGGACCGCAACAATTTTGTCTCTCTTACTCTACTGTGGGCTATTCAAGAACAAAGAATGAGTCATTTATTTTCCTATCCCCACGTTTTAGCACAGTATCTGATACATAGTATGTATACCAGAAATGCTCATTAAAGTATATCAAAGTTCACGTCGTTTTCTTTCATAAAAATGAAAATGACCTTGTATTCAACACAATATTTTGTAAGTTTGAAATCTTTATATGTGGTGTAGTTTTAAAAAGAAAGTCTAAATGCAACTTTTCTCTTTATTATCTTCAAATACCTCATCACATCCACATGTGCTGTAGGCAGTAAGTAGTTTAGTGATCCATCATATCTGCCACACTGATTGTCTTTAATAACAGCTTCAAATTCTGACGCGTTGACTCACTTTGTAGATTTTTGAGAATTGAGCTCTGCAGTTCTGGATTGTCAGCAAAGGAACATCATAATGTTTTTGTTCCATGAAGATTTGTGCCATGCTGTCCCATATATTTGAACAATGTTTGATTTTCAGCGTTTTATTCATTAATTTCATGTTGATTTTAAAAATGATTTCTGGACTGTCAAAAGAAAAAGAAAAAGTAACAGTACAGTTAGAGAACGTGTAACATCGTTTTCTTTTCGTGTATGTATTTAAACACTAAATTTGAGTTACCGGTGAGGGTGTACTTTTGTAATTTTCTGGGTTGGACTGAGTGTAGAGTTCCCTTTTATGTATGGACTGCCCACTGTTGGAATATACAGAGCATGACTAATGCAGTATTGTTGTAGAGTGTGGCCTTCTGAATCGGTCTTAATCGTTCTGCAACCCTTGGCAAGATTCCTTAGCCTCTCTAAGCCAGTTGCCTGATCTACAGAATTAAAATTACCTTTCAGAGCGGATCGAGTTAAATGGGATCATCTGCATTAAGTGTTTCGAACAATGCCTGGCAGACAGTTAAATTTTAATAAATTATTTTCCTTTTTGGCGCGTCGAGGGCCATTTGAGGTCTCCCAGGGAAGCCTATGTACAAAGAGTAAAGTAAAGCAAAGTTACGCTTTATTCTACTGTGCAGAATGCTAGTGAGGTAAGCTGGATCTTTTAGAAAACTTTACCTAAGCTAAATTTAAGCACTGAAAACCCAAGAAGCTAAAATTCCCTGTTCTGTGTATTTTCCACACCCAAACACGAGTCTCAGATCTCAGCATGCTGATGTGAGGTAGGGCAGAAGAGGACACAACCCACAGCTCTCGCCCCGGGGCCGGAATGATTGGGCTAGGCCTTCTTAGGGCAGCCTCTCGCCCGCCCTGGGTATTGCATTGCAGGAGATACAAACACGGCGGCCCTGATTCCTGGGAGCGCACCTGGCCAGGGCCCTCCCACACCTATTTAAAAGGTGACCAGTTCAATCCACTCCTCCTTCCTTGGTTTCCCCCCAGGGGCAGGAAGATTTGTGGAGAGCCCTAAA
Source organism: Lipotes vexillifer (assembly GCF_000442215.2). Taxonomy (NCBI): domain Eukaryota; kingdom Metazoa; phylum Chordata; class Mammalia; order Artiodactyla; family Lipotidae; genus Lipotes; species Lipotes vexillifer. Next base: position 1,660,693 of record NW_006799066.1, on the reverse strand, counting down.
CTTTTCTTCATGACCAGCACCTACCTGTCTTCTCTAGTCAGCTTAGAAACTTGCATTTTATGCTTGATTTTTAAAATTACACTAGCCATGTGTCAGGTAACAGATTACTGGAAGGTATGGAGGCTCCCAGCCCTCCTGCAGGCATTGCTGGTACCGCACAGAGAGAGCTCCTTGGAGATCGAGATTTTTGATGCTTTTCTTCTATCCTGTATCCCTGATGCCTACAAGAGTGCGGCTTACTAACTGATGTACTGCCTGTACTGATAAGGAGGGTATATTAATAAGATCAGAAATTCTAGAAAGTTCAGTAGTGATCTAGAAGTCTTTTTTTAATTTTTATTTATTTATTTTTTTTGCGGTACGCGGGCCTCTCACTGTTGTGGCCTCTCCCGTTGCGGAGCACAGGCTCCGGACGCGCAGGTTCAGTGGCCACGGCTCACGGGCCCAGCCGCTCCGCGGCATGTGGGATCTTCCCGGACCGGGGCACGAACCCGCGTCCCCTGCATCGGCAGGCGGACTCCCAACCACTGCGCCACCAGGGAAGCCCTAGAAGTCTTTTTTATTTTATATCCTCATACCTCCTGAAGCACTGGCTAGTGTGTATACAGCCATCGTTATAAAACCCACTCTTTGCAAAAGTCAAGACCTGCAATTCTCTTGCCTTTCGTTTCCCTCGCAACGGAAGTAGAGGCTGGCACAGGAGAAAGAGCGTGTTTTGGGACTGTGTGCACCGCTGACCTTGATGACTTGGGCCCTCTACTTTCTCAGCTTCCGCTTCCTCCTCTGCGCAAAGAAGGAGATAAGACCTTCTGCAGAGCGTGTCGGGAGACGAGACGTGCCTTGTGCTTGGCACCAAGCTGACACACTTTTAGTCAGTTTGCTTCCTCTTGCCTGGGGTCTCAAAGGAGAAAGACACTTGATGGGTAAAAATCCCCCTTGCATCAGGAGCCTGCCTCAGATTTACTTCTCGCCTCCAGAAAATGAAATGGTTTATATAAATGAATGTGGGAAACTGGGGATGAAAAAATCCAGTGATCATGACTGCAACCCTGAACGCACCCTGCACGGCACCCGCACCCTCTCACATCTACTCTGGGGAAAGGATGGAATCTATGACTTTTAAAAAATTAGTTTATTTATTTTTGGCTGCTTTGGGTCTTCGTTGCTGCACACGGGCTTTCTCTGGTTGCGGCGAGTGGGGGCTACTCTTCGTTGCGGTGCATGGGCTTCTTATTGCGGTGGCTTCTCTTGTTGTGGAGCACGGACTCTAGGCGCGCGGGCTTCAGTAGTTGTGGCACGCGGGCTCAGTAGTTGTGGCTTGTGGGCTCTAGAGCGCAGGCTCGGTAGTTGTGGCGCACGGGCTTAGTTGCTCCGCGGCATGTGGGATCTTCCTGGACAAGGGCTCGAACCTGTGTCCCCTGCATTGGCAGGTGGATTCTTAACCACTGCGCCACCAGGGAAGTCCCTGGAATCTATGATTTTTTTAATCAATCTCCCAAACTCCGCCCCATCCCCACTGGAACTCACGCATACACATCATTACTAGGAATTCTCAAAGACTAGTTAAGTACCTACTGGGACAGAAATTAACTGGTCTACCTTGAAAATTAACTAGATCCTAATCTGTACTAAACAAAAGGCCAGATAGGAGGTTATAAATGCAGAAATTAGCTTGTTTACACAGTCAGGTCATGTGCTGTTGTTCCCTGTCTGTGGTGGATGTTCTTTGGCCTGTCCAGGTTCTTGGTGGGTTTCGCTGTGCTCGGCAGCCCCATCCGTTGGTGGAGAGACACTAGCTGTGATGAACTTAGTGAGAGGCTGATACAGCCTCTCCTCAGCAGGTGAGCTATAGCACACCTGGGCTCAGTGTGGGCATCCCCAGTGGGTCACCTGTGGATGTATGAAGTCCTTGAGGAATGAGGCTAGTGTTCTCAGTAGGGTGGCATGCTGCATTCCTTAAAGCACACAGTGCCTATTATAAAGTAGTATATGGCTTTAGGAGACAATAAAAATATTGGACAGGCCTTGAGGAGGGCTTCTCCTGACCCAGTTTGCACCCACAGGGGCATACTGTTGGTGGAGTTGACCCAGCCCCCCCCCCGCTTATAGACCAGGAACATTCAGCCTGGTGCCCAATACCGACTTACTGCTCAGTGACTTTTATAAGTTATTCAGATTTTTAATATTTTATAACAAATTGCATGTGTAAAGAATTCAGGATTTAGGAAAACGGAATTGTTTGACCAGAAATATTTTTCTTTTTTTTTAAATTGAAGTGTAATTAAGTTACAATGTCATGTTAGTTTCAGGTGTACAACAAAGTGCTTCAGTCATATATATATATATAATTTTTCAGATTCTTTTCCATTGTAGGTTATTACAAGATATTGAATATAATTCCCTGTGCTGTACAGTAGGTTCTTGTTGTTTATCTGTTTTATATACAGGAGTGTGTATCTCTTAATCCCAGAAATATTGTTCTTAAACGATATTTATTTGAATTCATTTAAAGATAGTCCTGTAATTTGAGATATTGAATCATGACTCTCACAGTACTTATTTTGCTTTGTCTTTTCAGAAACAAATAAGAAAACAGATGATCCGGAAAAAAAAGAAAAAGGTGAGATTATCAAATCAACAACGTTTCAAGAATATATAGGGGAAAGTTATTGTATCAATACTATCCATGAATAACATGCTTTTATTTTATAACACTAGTTAAAATAAATCGCCAGTGAGTTTATTATTTCAATGATTTTATCAACAGACATTAATATTCTACATAAACATTAAAAGCTAAGGCTCTGGCGAGAGATTGGCTTCTAATCCTGGTTTTGTCATTCACTGTACATGCATCTTGAGAATTATAATAATAATAGTACCAACTTCCAGGAACTGTTTCCACAATAGTAATTCAGTGAAAATATATGTAAAGTTCTTAAAGCAGTGTCTAGCACAGGGAAAGCACTTAGGAAATGTTAATTATTATTGTCACCTTTGTTGACAAAGGTGCTGAGTAGAGAGATCCAAAGTAGAGAGATCCAAAGATTATTAGAACGTGTTCTTTTTTCAAGGAACTCTGAATTGTTGGAAAGAAAGGCATGCAAACAGTTACATCCATGTAGAAAACATCATCTCTGCCTTCTGAGAACTTATTACAGAGGCATTCTAATAAATTTAAGAATGGTGTAGAATTTTAATTCAACTCTCACAAAGGTCATTAGAGTGAGGAGCTATTAAATTTATAGTTAAATTTATAAATATTATATGGATGATCATAGAATAGTGTTTATACTTTTAGAGTCAATTGAATGATAAAATTGTCAATGATTAAACATTTTTGGAGTTTCAGGAATGGCTTCAATTTGTAGTGATAAAAGAAGTGTTTACACTTAAAAGATACAGTTCGCGTAAGGTCCAAGATCTTACTTACTCAGTATGTAAATACTACTTGAGTATGTGGAGTTACTGGCCTGTGGCCGTTATTTTATAGCCCTTAGGCTGGGAACCAAGCATTTAGCTCATGCATTTTTTTTTTTCTGACTAGTTGTTTTTAATTTTATATTAAAGTGATACAGGTCTAATTTTTAAAGTGTGACTTATAAAGAAAAATAGTATTCTTCTACCCGACGACTCCCCATCCACGAGTCCCATCCCAACATTTTTAGTTGTTTCTTCCATTACTTCGCTACGCATTTCTTTTGTTTTAATTGAAATACAGTTGATTTACAATGTTGTGTGAATTTCTGCTGTACAGCAAAGTGATTCAGTTATACATTTATATATATTGTTTTTTTAAATATTCCTTTCCATTATGGTTTATCATAGGATATTGAATATAGTTCTCTGTGCTATACAGTAGGACTTTGTTGTTTATTCATTCCATATATAATAGCTTAAACCTGCTAACCCTAACCTACCAATTCATCCCTCCCCCAACCCGCTTTCCCTGGGCAACCACAAGTCTGTTCTTTATGTCCGTGAGTCTGTTTCATAGATAGGTTCATTTGTGTCATATTTTAGATTCCACATTTAAGTGCTATCATATGGTATTGGTCTTTCTCTTTCTGACTTCACTTAGTATGATAATCTCTAGGTGCATCCATGTTGCTGCAAATGGCATTATTTCATTCTTTTGTATGGCTGAGTAGTATTCCATTGTATATATGTACTACTCCATTGTACATATGTAGTACATCTTTATCCATATATCTGTCAATGGACATTTAGGTTGTTTATACCTACGCATTTCTAAATAACTTCTGAATTCTGCAATTTTCTCCTCCATATTGGAAACTGTTGGCTGGCTTTTATATATAGATGACTGGGATTTCACCTGATCGTCTACTCACACAAGCTCTCCATGCTGCCTTACCTCCCCCATCTTCCACTATATTCATGACTTACTCTGTTGGGTAGTGATGAGTACTAAGGAGAAAAGACAAAGCAGAGAGGAGGGTATCAGCAGCTTTTGATAGAACTGATCACTTCCTGTCCTCCGGAACACTTCCTTCCCTTGGCCTGCAAGATGCCACAGTCTTCTGACTTTCCTCCTATCTCTACTGTTTGCTTTTTCCCAGCCTCTTTGGGTGGTTTCTCCTTTTCACCCTGACCATCAAGCATTGGAGGCTCCAGGATCAGTCCTCAGAGTGTTTCTCCATCTACACACACTCCCTTGAATGTCCCATCAAATCTCATGGCTTTAAATATGTCTTTACGCCAAAGACTACTGCTTTAACTGCAGGCGGGGCCTCTTCCCTGAACTCTAGACAGGTATGTCCAGCTGTCTACCTGATGGCTACCTGGTGCCCTCAGTTGGGTATCAAATAATCGTAACAAACTTAAAAAGTATATAACGGAACTCCTGACCTTCCCCTGAAAATACACTCCTCCAACACATCTTCTCTTTCCTGCCTCCCTGTCATTCCATCAGCAAACCCTGTCCTCTCTTCCGAATGGATCCCGAATCCAGCTACTTCCTGCCACCTTCCCCCATCTGCCACCTGGGTCCCAGCTGCCACCATCTCTTGCCTGATTATTTCACTTGGCTCCTAACTGGCCTTGCTTTGTCTCTATAATCTTTCTCAATTCAGTAGCCACAGTGACTGTTTTCAAACCTAAGTCGTATCATGTTGGTCACATGCCTCCAGCCTCTTTACATCTTCTGCAGGGTAAAACCAAAGTCCTTTCCAGTGGTTTACAGGCCTCACGCATCGGCTTCTCACTCTCAGAAGGTCTCTGAGGAGGTTAATGATGTGCTCAAGGCCGCTGTGGGAAGACTTGGCTAAGAGCACTCCAAGCAGAGAATAGTCTGGGCAAAGGTCCTGAGGCGGGAGCAAAGGCCTGAGAAGCTGGAGCACCGCTAACAAGCTGACAGTGTGTTCAGGGAAGTTGGAGAGAAAGTCAGGGGCCAGACCATGGCAGAGTCAGGATTGGTTTCTTCATGCAGTGGGACACCATGTCCAGCCCATGCAAGTGCCTGTGCAGAGCAGAACCTTTCCACTTCACACTCTGACTGGTTTGCTTCCGGGAGGCTCACTTCAGCACCTTCTTGCAGAGATAGAGACAGGAGGGTGGGTTGTGGAGGTCACTTATTGCCGACGTACACAGGGAGAAACCCTGCTCCAGATGCCATGCGCAGCGTTCCTGTGACCTCAGGCTGCTCACTCTGCTGGGCTCTGTTTCCTCCCTGGGGCTGTGTGTCCCTTTGCACTGCCCCGTTCCCTCTGGTACCCTTTGCACAGCTTTACCCTCCCGGGGTTCTGAGCCTAAAGCGATCTTTCCAGTGGCCTGGGAGGTGGGCTCTCTTGGCTATTTCTTCACGGAACCTGTGGAGAGAATCCGCAGCAGCTTCACCTGATTGGCTTCTCACTCCATCATGTAGAACTTATATTAATACCTATATTAGTACCAACCGAGGGATGTTGGCAACTGAAGTCTTTTATTGATTGTGACATCCAAGAAGAGTCTTAGGATTAAAAGACATAATGAATCAGTGTTACCCCAGATTCATTGAAAATCCTATTTGAGCAAATTGTCAGCTTTGGGAATTCCATCCGTTTTTTTACTCAGATAGATTCATACAGTGCTGTTAACTGGGAGGGCAGAGGGAAGGGGAAATATTCCATTTCTGGAATATGTGGTGAAAAAATTGAATGTTTTAATAGCCAGACATTAATTTCATAATAATAGAAATGGAGATTTTTTAAAATGGTAATTGTAAATTTGTCTCAGGATGAACCATTAGGTTGTCTAATTTTCTACCGCATTATCTCCCTCAAGTTCTTTATCAAAGAACCACGGATGAGAGGGGGAAGATATTATTTTTACTTAGAATTAATAATTATATGATCCTTTTCTTTTAGAGAATCAGGTTTAGTATATTTTGATAGAGTCATAGGTTTGGAATAGGGCTAATTCCAAAACGGGCCCTCTTTGGAGATGCCAGCTTCTTAAATTGAATCAGTTTATTTACATTTGTTTTAGCTAAAATTGCTATATCAGTTTCTCCCCACTGGATGTCATCTTTTCCCACACATTCCATATTCCACAGCCACAGAATGGGATTGTGAGTAACAAAGTAATGCAACACAAAAATGGCTTATGAAATGTCCAGTTCAAACAGTTATTTTTATTCATCCATTTATTCAGAACATATTGAGTACCTGCTCTGTGCCGGGCCCTGTTTTAGGCACTGGGGCTAAAACATTCAATAAAAACGAAGTCCCAGTTCTCGTGGTGCTTATAACTTATATTTTAGTGTATGTATATGTAGGGAAGTATATAATTAAAAAAAAATAGAATATAATATGCAGTGATAAGTATGAAAAGGAATATAAAACAGGAAAAGAGTACAGAGAATGACAGTGGGCTGGAGTGTTGCTCTGTTGAGAAGCCTCTTGGACAGTGACATTTGGAGATGCAAGATGCAAGGGCGTGAGCTCTGCAGCCACCTGGGAAAAGTGAGTTCCAAGGGTGGAATATGAATATGAAAAACATATTCATAGTCCCTCGGGGAGGTGTGCTTAGCACGTGTGAGGATTAATGGGGAGGCTAGTGTGGCAGGTGAGGAATATGAAGGGAGAGAGAGAGGAGGGGGTGAGATCAGAGGGGTTATAGGGTCCAAATCACATAAAGCTTTGAAGAAGGGCTTTGAATATGATCTCAAGTGAAAACATTGGGAGATTCTGAGAAGAAGATTGATATGATCTGCTTTATGTTTCAAAAGGCTCATTCTGGATGTAGGGATGCAAAATTGGAAGCAGGGAGGCCACTTAGAAGATGCTTGCAGTGGTCCAGGCATGAGATGGTGACACCTGGGATTAGGATGTGGGGTAGATGTGGCGAGCAGTGGTTAGATTCTGCATATATTCCCATGTGAGGTCTGTAGGATTTGCTAATGGTTAGGATATGGGGTATGAGAGAAAGTAGTCAAACGTGATTTCTTAAAAACCTGTGCGTTAACAAATTCATTGAACGTTAAAAGTAATGCAGTGTGTTACTGATTTAATACATGTCAAATATCAGTTATTAGAATAGGATTTGTGAGCCTTTAAAGAAATTTGAGGAGCAACAGGATATACCCATGCCTGCAAAAAGGGAACGTGCTTTTGCATGTGTTTGTGTGTGTGTGTGTGTGTGTGTGTGTGTGTGTGTGTGTGTGTTTGTGTCTGTTAGATAAAATTGCTTCTGGATCAGGGTCTTTTCCAGAAATTCTCCTTTGATTTAGACTAATATTTAATGTCCCACTATATTATTCATTACAATTAAGGATATGCTTACTCACTAAATTTTGTGAACGTCTTTAAGAAGGCATTTAAAGATTTCCTGGTTACTATTTGTGTTCTTTTAAAAGTAATAGTGCCTCAACAAAACACCAGATGGCACTAGAAAACAAGTCACATTTACACTAACAAATGACATTTTTTATGCAACTTAGAGAAAAGGTTGGGATGGCCGTATTACTGCCCTTAAATCAGCTTAATGCAACCAGTACCTCATATGGATATTTCTGAGTTTTCTGTGATCATAAGGAAAATAGAGAGAGAGCCAACAAGGGCAATAATCAAGCCTAATTAAGAAGTTTTCATGTTTTTAAAATATCAATATGTCTATCTCTATGAAGATTTTCCTGGGATTCTTACAACTATATATAACATATTTGAGCAAAAATGGAGAACATTGCCCTGAGCATTAAAAACTAGACTCCTTACGGCAGCACCTAAAGCATCTCGGGATCTGGCTCCTGCTTATGTCTTTCCTCTGTTCAAAATGCGCTTCCTTGACTCCCCACTTCACAGTCACAAACTCCTGTTCCTCAGAACTGAGCTTAGCGATGACCTCTGCCAGGAAGCCTTCCTTGACTACACCCCCATCTCCTACCCGAGGCTAGAAGATGTACTTCTCCTCTCTGTTCCCAAGAAACCTCGTGTTTCAGATTTTTGACATGTATTTTGAGTTTTCCCAAAAAAACTTCTTAAGGGTGGGAACCATGACCTCCTCCACCCTTGTATTAGTCAGGGTTCTCCAGAGAAAGAGAACCAATTGTGTGTGTGTGTGTTTAGAAAGAAACACAGACACAGAGAGATGTATTTTAGGGAACTGGCTCATAACATTGTACAGGCAGCAAGTCTAAAATCTGCAGGGTAGGCAGGCAGGCAAACTGGAGACCCAGAAGAGAGTTGATGTTATAGCTCTAGGCCAAAGACATTCTGGAGGCAGAATTCCCTCTTTCTTGGAGGTGGGAGGGGTGTCAGTCTTTTTCTTTGGGTCTCCAACTGATTGGATGAGGCCCACTGACATGGAGAAAAATCTGCTTTACTCAAAGTCGACTGATTGAAATGTTAGTCTCATCTTAAAAATATCTTCTCATCTAAAAAAATACCTTCACAGCAACATCCAGATAAGTTTGACCAAATATCTGGGTACCATAGCCTGGTTAATTTGATGCATAAAATTAACCATTACATCTCTCCAGTGGCAATTAACCATTACGTAGTAGGAGCTGAATAAAATAGTTGTAGTATGAAAAAATGTGGTTAATTCCATTTCCTTTGATTGCCTTTTCATCTGATGGTGATAATATGAGATGCAAATAGCCTAAATGGTGGGAAGGGGGAATTATAAACAGAATATCCAAGTATGAATGAACTTTGTGTCTACAATGTACTATATCTCAAGTTATTTTCACATAGTTTCTCATGAAATCCTTCCTTATCAAAAAGATCTTGTGAATTAAGTATTTTTTAGCCATTATTTCAAGTATTTTTTTCCTTCTTTCTCTCTTCACTACTTCTGGTGTTCCAGTTAGTTACATGTTGGACTGCATGATACTGTCACACAGGTTTTGAACCTTCGTTCATTTTTTTCCTTTGTATTGCATAATTTCTACTGCTCTATCTTTAAGTTCAGTGATTCTTTCTTTTGCCATTTCAAATCTGCTGTTGAGTCCATCTAGTTAAAATTTCATTCCAGCTACTGTTCTTTTCAGCTCTAGATTTCCAATTGCTTCTTTTTTATAGTTTCCATTTCACTGTCAAGATTTTGTATCTGTTCACTCATTAATACCTTGTTTTTCTGTAATTCTTTGTATTCAATTATAATCACTGATTTGAAGTGTTTTTTCTAATAAACCTGATATTTGGGCATACTCAAAGGCAGTTGCTATTGACTGCTTTTTTGTATCCTGATTATGAGTCAGGAGAGTCCTTTTCCTTTGCATGTCTAGTAATTTTTGGTCAAAAGCTGGATTGTGTATGTTATATGTTGTAGCAACTCTGGAATTTGTTTTGCTTTTTCTGGGAGTTGTTGGTGTCTAGTACACAGTTAATTTGCTTGGGCTCAAACGGAAAAAATCTGTCTCCCCTGCAGTAGGAAGCAGCGACTGCCTCTGCTCAGGGTTTTTGGCTTCTAACTGCCGTTTTTAAGTCTAGCCCTCTGGTGGGTGGCGGTCGAGGTGCCCTGTGCCTGCATAATTTACTGGTCTGCTGAAGATCTGGGCAGGATTCATACTCAGATTTCGGGGCTTGCTTCTGAGATTTCCCTTTGCATGTGGGATTCCCCGTCTAAGTTTCCGGTTGCTTTGCCAGCGCTACCTTCTGCGCAAGTTATATCTCAAGCCAGGAGGACATCTATTTTCTGCTACTCAAACTGTGTGTGTATTGAGAAATGTATTCAGGCAAAGACACAACAAACTTATAGATTTCACCAGAAGCAGTTATGTTTTTTGAAGATCGATTTCTGCCATAGTTTTTGCCGCCACGAAGACTCCCGATGACTCCTGCCTCCTAGCAGTCGTGCCTCTCTGTAGTCCTCTCTTCACTGAATAGGGCGAACCTGTGTGACCCAGAGGGTATTGCAGAAATGACAGTGTGACTTCCAAGGCCAGGTCATAACAGACATTGCAGCTTCTACCTTGCTTTCCTTTGGATACTTGCTCTGGGGGAAACCAGTTGCCATGTCATGAGAACACACAAGCTGCCCTTTAGGCAGGTCTGTGGAGCGAGGAACTTGTGTAAGATAATAAATGTTTATGGTGGTTGTAAGCTGCTAAGTTTGGGGGTAGTTTGTTTTGCAGTCATGTGTAACGAATGCATTCTCTTTGAGTTTCTGCTTGCTTTTTCACCAGCCTCCCTGGGGTTACCCATGAAGATGGAAAGTTAACCATCAGCCAGGGATTTGGGCAGAGTTTACTCTCAGGATCTCAGTCCTTCTGTGGCTCTCCTGCTTCCAGCATTTCTCCTTTAAATTTCTATCTGCTCTGTCGCTCTGAATGCCGCCATCCACGCCCTTCAGTGAGGCAGGACACTGCCCATGCGAGAAAACCATAAACTCATCATTCTTACCCAATGTAGAAACAATCTTTCAAGAATAAACTCTTCTATTTTTAAGTTTCTCCCTGTCTTCAGTCATGTTCTAGTGCCTTCAGATAATTGTTTTAATGTTTCAGCGATATTTCATTGATTTAATGAGTGAAGTATAGAATAGAATACTAACACTCTGAATATTGAAGAAGCTGGATATCTCCAGCCCATTCTGGATTCCCTTACTGTGAATTGCCTCTTCGTAGTTTAGTTAAAAATTTTTTTCTTGTTGATTTTCAGTGGTTTCATTTGTGTTACTGATATTAAGCCCTTGTTGGATTTTGTATTACCAAAATATTTTCCCAATTGGTTTTTAATCTATTAACTTCATGTACAATGCCTTACAGGTACATAATGGTTGGGATAAATGAGTGTATGAATGAATACGTGAGAGAATGGTGTTCTCTGGTCTGTTCTGGTACTTTGAACAGGTCTAACAACATCACCGCGCTTTCATATATTTTGCCATTATAAAATAATAAAGTATGTACAAAAACATTGGACAACCTCGATTCAGATGATTTTGTTTTTGGGAGCTTGGGAAGAGTGAGACAAAGAATAAATTCTTCCAGCAAAGAATCTATTCATTATCTTATTGAGATAAGAACTGTAGTTTCTGACTGTGGAGACACCTGTCATCAAGCTTCAATTATTTGGTCTCTTAGGGTCCTTGTCGTTGATGTACATGGGCTTGACCAAGTCATCACTGCCTTGAACTCAGTTCCTGCACCGTCAGTGTATGTAGGTCTTCTGTCTTTAAGCTGTGGATTGGAGGTGCTTTGGTTCATTGTCTTTAGCAGTCCATAAAACACTGTAAGGTTTTCATTCCACAGACCATCTAGATTTAGTGTAGGCTGGTGGTTCAGTTCAGGCCACAGCACTGTGGCTTCAGAATTTTCCCTTAATGTAGACGAGCAATGTAGCAGTAACACGCTTAAGCCAACTCAGGGCAAAGCTTTGAAAAAGCAATCTCCCTCCCACCCTTGCAGCTGTGAAAAGACATTATGAGATAACTGCTGTTAGAGATTTATTATAGTCATTACATTCAACAGCTACAGTAGTTTTAGTGGTTCCTAAAATATACCAGCAGTTATTGTCTGATTACTTCTCCAGATAAGTTAATTATAGGAGATTTCTGACTCTTACACAAGTCTGATTTAGAGAGAAGTTTAATTACAGCAATTTTAGTGATTTCAATAAGCTCAGCATATATTACCAGTCTCAGCAAGTGAAGCAGAGGTTTTTAGCTGTGTTGAAATACACACTTGCTTTGTTTTTATTTTTCATTTCACGATTTTTAACTGTATTGTAGTATGAGTGATAATTCAGGCACCTGTTTCCACTAGGAGAGTGGATCTTCAGTCAAATACACCACAGGACAATAATAGCAAATTCTTTGTTATCATTAAAATCCCATTCTAATGTTTCCCATTGAACACTCAACATTTTACAGTGCTCATTTCTGTAGTGGTTGTGACAACACGAGCAGGGAAGAAAAATAGGTTTCTTAAGGAAAAAACTCAGATATTAGTGTGTTTTAAAATTATCATTAGGATCTAAATTTTCTTTTAACTGATGGGAAATGAGACTCTGCATCAGAATATTCCTTTTTGTGTGTGTTAACACATTGTCTATTTGTATACCGAAGCGTATTAAAGAGTGTGCCCAAGCTAGCTTAAAATTAAGCTTTCAAAATATGTGCCATAAAAAGACAGTGCTGTTGGTAGTTGAATATATTCATTTACTTAAACAAGACTTCAAGTTGGAGAGTGCCTTAGTTGGAAAAATGTATTACTGAAAATTATCTCAGTCTGATTACAGAGTCCTTCCTCCCAGCATTTTTCATTCTTCTGATATAATGGTGAATTGTACTGACATTTACAGCAGTAATTCTTGCCATATGTTTATATTTTTCATTAAAAAATCAAATATGTGGTGACAACAGAAAGTATTAGTAATAGTGAAAATAAATCACATCCTTTCCGTTTCAGTTTGGGTGATTTGATTACATTCTGCCTGAGAAGCTGGTCTATTTATCCCTAACACCATGTCAGTCGTGCTTTTCTCCTTTGCTAGAATGTTCTTTCTACTTTATCTACTTAGATCCTACAGCCCTTTGCTGTTATTGAGGCTGCTCAGCAGTGGCACAGAGCAGCATGGGAGTGGCTGGAGCCTAAGGTCAGGCAGACACTCAAGAAAGTCAGGCACAAGCAGCAGGTGGTGTCGGAAGGCCATCCAGTAGGCAACAGGCAGATATATCTTAGGAATGGGGAGAAGCCACTAACTCTCACAGGGATTTGTGAAAAGACCACAAGAAAAGCTGGGAGTGGGAGGATGTTTGCTGACAAAGTATTTTCACATAGAAGAGGAGCACTGAAATTCTCCAGAGGCCCTGCCATAGGGTAGAGCCCACCGCCAGCCCTGCCACGGACTCATAGGTCCAGGGTGATGGCAGCAGGGCACGAGGTTGGTGCAGGGACATCAGCGACACTCAAGGTTTATCAGCTGCCTTAATGCTTTTATTTAACCCCCACTGGCCTCCTCGCCCTCCATCCAGAACATTGGAAGCTGGTATATGGATAATGAACTGCTACTGAAACCAGGGAGGCACCTAAACACAACTGGCTTCCGTGTAGGCACCGGTGTATAATGAAGCATTTCTCAGCCCCGCCTCCATGTTAGAGTCACATGTGGGAGTTTTCAGAAAATGCCCCAGGTCCCTCTCCCAGATACTGTGATTTCCTGGCTCTGGAGCACAGTCATTATAATGAGCAGTCATGTTGAGAAGTACTAGGTAAGGCATGCTGATTACCTGGTCAACTTGGTCTGTGCACCAGGATCCTCTTAACTAAAACTTTTTCATTGGGTCCACTTGGTTCCGATACCATTCCTTGATAATATTTGAATCCAATTTGAAGGGACTCTTTAACAAAATATAAAGACAACAAAAGGATTATCTGAGAGGAGCTGAACCTATACTATGGAAAGATCTATCGTTAAGTTTATTAAACAGCTCTCCTAAAGATAAATATACGAGCCACAGATGGTGAGCAGACCCCTGCATCAGCGGTGCAGGTCTCAGAACCGGCTGCTTCCTCATTGTGGCGTTGGTAGGATACTGAGCTGGGCAAGGTGTCTGTGTCTGCATTGGGTTCTGGACCCTTTTCCTCTTTCGCGGCTCATGTTCTGTGTCGTCTGCAAACCCTCTTCTCACCTCACACGGGCCCATTCCTTTGCTAAACCTTGCAAATTTAAATCGGGACTAAGAGAAAAATGTTAACGAATTCTCAGTCGCCATCTACCCGCGCTCAAACTTCAGGTATTAAAGAACAATGACGCTTTCCCAAGTCTAGCTTCTTCTGTTACCACTAGTTACTATCGCACTGATGTGAGCAAATGTTGGAAGCAACTTCATCCCTTCCAACGCTACACAGATGCCACCTGGGAACACACTGACTGCCTCTCTGGCCTTTGACTAGGAGAGAACCACTTCCAGGCAGACTGTGCTCAAGCCCTCTGGCCCTACTGTCCTCTTTCTCCACCCTCCTGCAGCAGCCAGGGGCAGAAACTGCTCTCTTTGGGATTTTTGCTGTTTAACTAATGTAACGCTCATCATGTGCAGGTTATAAAACATCTGGGGACGTAGGACATATCATTGATTGAAGATATGTTCCTATATGGGATGAAGATGTTTGGGGAAAAATATAAACCTAATAATAGAGAGCAAATATATTCCACTATTTTGACTCATGCTTTGCCCTCTCCTGATGGGGCCCAGCTGTGCTTTACACACAGAAGCTGCTCGGCATTGTACGGTTCACTGCCGTGGATGCATTCTTGGATGGCCAGGGAGAACTTTTTTTTTTTTGTGGTACGCAGGCCTCTCACTGCTGCGGCCTCTCCCGTTGCGGAGCACAGGCTCCAGACGCGCAGGCTCAGTGGCCATGGCTCACGGGCCCCACCGCTCCGCGGTATGTGGGATCTTCCCGGACCAGGGCACGAACCCGTGTCCCCTGCATCGGCAGGCGGACTCTCAACCACTGTGCCACCAGGGAAGCCCCCTAAGTATTTTTAATGACAGGGATGATGGGTTAAGAAAAACAACTCCTAGGTGTTTCTGCATACAGCCAGCTCATCTTAACTCCAAGAGCAGTGCTACTAGGGTATCACAGGAATGCTGTCTATGAAACAATTGACATTGATTAGAGTCCCATTTTGAAACTCTTGACAACTACCACTTTGGGGGAAAATTATCATAATTCTTTTTTTTTTTTTAATATCCAGTGATTTTTAAAGTACTTTCCTTTGTTTCTTCAATAACATTGATGGTACCTTTTGTTTGTTCCTTTCCTGGTTCACCAAATAGATTAAATTAGAGCCTATTTCTAGAACTATTTATGTATTATTTATCTGGAGCCTTCTGGGTCAGTTAGCTACGATGATTATATAATATCAACTTTGCTCAAGGTGGAAGTAGCATTAATTGCAAATTATAGCTTCTGCATAAAACTAATGAACTTGAATGAGCTTTTTATTTTGTTGCCTTGTCACTTTGATTCATACTGCATCTTGCTTTTTAACTGTTTCCATGAACCCCATGTGCTTTCCTTCTGCCTCGGGTGTTAAAGCTTTATTAACACTGCTTTGGAAAACAGCTAACTAAAAAAGCTAAATGCTTAAGGGATTTATTATAAAACTCAATCGTGCCATTAATTGCTAGGGTGAAATAATGTATTCAGGAAGGAAGCAAGTTCCTGCTTCTCCCATGTGTCTGCTTGATTTTGCTATTGGTAGCTCACTCTTTAATTAAACGTGTCCAAAGATAGGATCAGCTAAAGTGTGTACTGTATAAATAGTTTTCATTCCCAGTTTGCAAGTTTAAAACCCTGGTAAAAAGAGTTTGCCATCTGTTAAAACCCAAAACATGCAGTGTGCCGTTGCATAAAAATAAGCTACATGTTATTCATAAAAAGTATCACAACATAGATCCTATCTTTCAGGCTGACAGTCATGTCATGTTTTAGAATGTCACCACCTTCTAAGTGACAGCATGCTGAGTACGGCATTCTGTTAAAAAAACATGATCATCTAGAAACACAGTGAAATTAGTAGATTCATTTTTATTCAAGTGAAGATAGATTTGGATCTGAGTTTTCCTGGTGAGAAATTACAGCTTTTTTCTTTGATATTTTGGCAAATGAAATGATTTCTAAGAGTTTTATTTTCAAATCTTCTTTTCTCCTAAAATTTAACCATTTCACTTAGCCAGGAAATTGGCTCTCTCCCTGCACTGCCGTTCCCTCAGCCCTGTGACAGCTTCTCCTCAGACTCTTACAATCACTTCCACTTTTTTTTTAACGGCGTATAGTTGATTTACAATGTTGTGTTAGTTTCAGGTGTACAACACAGTGATTCAGTTTCATTCATATATATATATATATATATATATATATATAGATATATATATACATACTTTTTAAGATTATTTTTCCATATAGGTTATTACAAACTATTGAATATAGTTCCCTGTGCTATACAGTAGGTCTTTGGGGTTATCTGTTTTATATATAGTAGTGTGTATCTGTTAATCCCACACTCCTAATTTATCCTGACCCCCCTTTCTCCTTTGGTAACCATAAGTTTGTTTTCTGTGTCTGTGGGTCTATTTCTGTTTTGTAAATAAGTTCATTTGTATCTTCTTTTTTTGTAGATTCCACCTATAAGTGGTATCATATGATATTTGTCTTTTTCTCTCTGGCTTACTTCACATGGTATGGTAATCTGTGTCCCCCCATGTTGCTGCAAATGGCCTTATTTCATTCTTTTTTTGTGGCTGAGTAATATTCCATTGTATATAAGTCCCACATCTTCTTTATCCATTCATCCGTCCATGGACACTTAGGTTGCTTCCATGTCTTGGCTATTGTGAATAGTGCTGCTACGAACATTGTATTGCATGTGTCTTTTCCAGTTGTGGTTTTCTCTGGATATATGCCTAGGGGTGAGATTGCAGGATCATATGGCAGCTCTGTTTTTAGCTTAGGAACCTCCATACTGTTCTCCATAGTGGCTACACCAATTTACATTCCCACTAACAGCATAGGAGGGTTCCCTTCTCTCCACAGTCACTTCTTCTTATACTCTTTACCTTTCCACTTATATGTATTCACGACAAGAGAAACTTCCTAAAACGCAGGTTATTTATGATCATTCATTAAAACCATCAGTAACCATTGCCTGTGGAACAGAGTCTGAATTCCTCAGACGACTGTTCAAGAAACTCTATAATCTGACTCTGAGCCTTCTGTGAAGCCTTGATCGTCACTATTCCTCACCCAGAGCCCTGTGAAATTCCACCAGACTTCCCACAGATCCCTGAACTGTCCTCTTTCAGGTTTCCGCCTCCATATTTTCCTCTTTCTGTGGAAGATTTTTCTCTGCTTCTGTCTCATCCCAAGTTAGATCTGTGCTTCAAGACAGCTAAACACCAAATTCTTCCTTAATTCTTACCTTATTGTTCCTATTAGAAGTAATACCTTGCTTCTTTGTGTTCCCAAAGTATTTTATAATTCTTATTTTGCCTAATAATTTTCAATATTCTATTCTAGTCATTAATTTACCTTTTTTTTTTTTTTTACTTTCTAATGTCAATTATTTGAGAACAGAGATTTTTTTCTTAGTCTTTTCAAGGTGCTATAACAAAAATACCATAAACTGTGTGGCTTAACAGAAATTTATTTCTCATAGTCCTGGAGGCTGGGGAGTCCAGGGTCAAAGCACCTGCCGATTTGGTATCTGGTAAGAAGTCTGGTTTGTGGATGGCAGCTTTTTGCTGTGTCCTGACTTGATAGAAAGGACTAGGGAACTCTGTGGAGTCTTTTTTTACGAAGCACTAACCCCATTCATGAATGGGGCCTTCACGACCCAATCACCTCCAAAGCTCCCCACCTCCTAACACCATAACCTGGGCGGTTAGGATTTCAACATATGAGTTTTAGGGGGACAAAAACATTCAATCTATAGCAAGATTATATACAGTTCATTTTTGTATCCCCTTCATTAGCCAGCATAATACCTTGTGAGGTACTTCATAAATGTTTGTCAAGATAGTTTGAAAACTGATGTACACATTCCTCTAAAGAATCCATAATAACCAGAGGAGACCTTCAAGATGGCGGAGGAGTAAGACACAGAGATCACCTTCCTCTCCACAGATACATCAGAAATACATCTACATGTGGAACAGCTCCTACAGAACATGCACTGAATGCTGGTGGAAGACCTCAGACATCCCAAAAGGCAAGGAACTCCCCACGTACCGGGGTAGGGCAAAAGAAAAAAGAAAAAACAGAGACAAAAGAATAGGCATGGGACCTGCACCAGTGGGAGGGAGCTGTGAAGGAGGAAAGGTTTCCACACACTAGAAGCCCCTTCGCGGGCGGAGACTGCGGGAGGCGGAGCGGGGAGCTTCGGAGCCGCGGAGGAGGGCGCAGCCACAGGGGCGCGGAGGGCAAAGCGGGGAGATTCCCGCACAGAGGATGGGATGCTAAGGCCGCTGCTGCCGCCACCAAGAAGCCTGTGTGCAAGCACAGGTCACTATCCACACCTCACCTCCTGGGAGCCTGTGCAGCCCGCCACTGCCAGGGTCCCGTGATCCAGGGACAACTTCCCCAGGAGAACGCACGGTGCGCCTCAGATTGGTGCAATGTCACGCTGGCCTCTGCTGCCGCAGGTTTGCCCCTCCTCCTTACCCCTCCCACCCCCCCGGCCTGAATGAGCCAGAGCCCCCAAAGCAGCTGCTCCTTTAACCCCGTCCTGTGTGAGCGAAGAACAGACGCCCTCAGGAGACCTACATGCAGAGGCGGGTCCAAATCCAAAGCTGAACCCCGGGAGCTGTGCTAACAAAGAAGAGAAAGGGAAATCTCTCCCAGCAGCCTCAGGAGTAGTGGGTTAAATCTCCACAATCAACTTGATGTACCTGCATCTGTGGAATACATGAATAGACAACGAATCATCCCAAATTGGGGTGGTGGACTTTGTGTAATTTTGTTTGTACAGCTTTGCTTTTACCATTTGTCCTACGGTTCTGTATGTCCATTTCTTTTTTTTTTTTAAGCATGGTTTATAGCACCTGTTACCATTCGTGGATTTGTTTCTTGGTTTCATTGCTCTCTTCTTTCTTTCTTTTTTTATTACATTTTAATATTTTTATTTTTAATTTTTTAAAAATTTTTAAATTTTTTAGTAACTTTATTTTAATTTATTTTTTTCTTTCTTTCTTTTTTTCTCCCTTTTCTTCTGAGCTGTGTGACTGACAGGGGCTTGGTGCTCTGACTGAGTGTCAGGCCTGTGCCTCTGAGGTGGGAGAGCCCAGTTCAGGACATTGGTCCACCAAGACCTCCCAGCTCCAGGTACTATCAAATGGTGAAAGCTGTCCCAGAGATCTCCATATCAACATTAAGACCGAGGTCCACTCAACGACCAGCAAGCTACAGTGCTGGACACCCCATGCCAAACAAGTAGCAAGAGAGGAACACAACCCCACCCATTAGCAGAGAGGCTGCCTAAAATCATAATAAGGTCACGGACACCCCAAAACACACCACTGGACACATTCCTACCCACCAGAAACACAAAATCCAGCCTTATCCATCAGAACACAGGCACCAGTCCCCTCCACCAGGAAGCCTACACAACCCCCGAACCAACCTTACCCACTGGGGGCAGACACCAAAAACAACAGGAACTATGAACCTGCAGCGTGAGAAAAGGAGACCCCAAATGCAGTAAGTTAAGCAAAATGACAAGATAGAGAAATACACAGCAGATGAAGGAGCAAATTAAAAACCTACCAGACCAAACAAATGAAGAGTAAATAGGCAGTCTATCTGAAAAAGAATTCAGAGTAATGATAGTAAACATGATCCAAAATCTTGGAAATAGAATGGAGAAAATACAAGAAATGTTTAACAAGGACTTAGAAGAACTAAAGAGCAAACAAACAATGATGAACAACACAATAAATGAAATTAAAAATTCTCTAGAAGGAATCAATAGCAGAATAACTGAGGCAGAAGAACGGATAAGTGACCTGGAAGCTAAAATAGTGGAAATAACTACTGCAGAGCAGAATAAAGAAAAAAGAATGAAAAGAACTGAGGATAGTCTCAAAGACCTCTGGGACAACATTAAACGCACCAACATTTGAATTATAGGGGTCCCAGAAAAAGAAGAGAAAAAGAAAGGACTGAGAAAATACTTGAAGAGATTATAGTTGAAAACTTCCCTAATATGGGAAAGGAGATAGTCATTCAACTCCAGGAAGCACAGACAGTCCCATACAGGATAAATCCAAGGAGAAACATGCCAAGACACATATTAATCAAACTACCAAAAATTAAATACAAAGAAACAATGTTAAAAGCAACAAGGGAAAAATAACATACAAGGGAATCCCCATAAGTTTAACAGCTAATCTTTCTGCAAAAACTCTGCAAGCCAGAAGGGAGTGGCAGGACATATTTAACGTGATGAAAGGGAAAAACCTACAAACAAGATTACTCTACCCAGCAAGGAACTCATTCAGATTTGATGGAGAAATTAAAACCTTTACAGACAAGCAAAAGCTAAGACAATTCAGCACCACCAAACCAGCTTAACAACAAATGCTAAAGGAACTTCTCTAGGCAGGCAACACAAGAGAAGGAAAAGACCTATAATAACAAACCCAAAACAATTAAAAAGGTAATAGGAACATACGTATCGATAATTACCTTAAATGTAAATGGATTAATGCTCCCACCAAGAGACATAGACTGGCTGACTGGATACAAAAACAAGACCAATATATATGCTGTCTACAAGAGACCCACTTCAGACCTAGGGACACATCCAGACTGAAAGTGAGGGGATGGAAAAAGATACTCCATGCACATGGAAATCAAAAGAAAGCTGGAGTAGCATTTCTCATATCAGGCAAAATAGACTTTAAAATAAAGACTATTACAAGAGACAATGAAGGACACTACATAATGATCAAGGGATCAATCCAAGAAGAAGATATAACAGTTGTAAATATTCATGCACCCAACATAGGACCACCTCAATACATAAGGCAAATGCTAACAGCCATAAAAGGGGAAATTGACAATATCACAGTAATAGTATGGGACTGTAACACCCCACTTTCACCAATGGACAGATCATCCAAAATGAAAATAAATAAGGAAACACAAGCTTTAAATGATACATTAAACAAGATGGATTTAATTGATATTTATAGGACATTCCATCCAAAAACAACAGAATAGACTATCTTCTCAAGTGCTCATGGAACATTCTCCAGGATAGATCATATCTTGGGTCACAAATCAAGCCTTGGTAAATTTAACAAAATTGAAATTGTATCAAGTATCTTTTCCAAACACAGCACTATGAGACTAGATATCAATTACAGGAAAAAATCCGTGAAAAATACAAACACATGGAGGCTAAACAATACAGTACTAAATAACCAAGAGATCACTGAAGAAATCAAAGAGGAAATCAAAAAATATCTAGAAACAAATGACAATGAAAACACAATGACTCAAAACCTATGTGATGCAGCAAAAGCAGTTCTAAGAGGGAAGTTTATAGTAATACAATCCTACCTCAAGAAACCAGAAACATCTCAAATAAACAACCTAACCTTAAACCTAAAGCAATTAGAGAAAGAACAAAAAACCCCAAAGTTAGCAGAAGGAAAGAAATCATAAAGATCAGATCAGAAATAAATGGAAAAGAAATGAATTAAACAATAGCAAAGATCAGTAAAACTAAAAGCTGGTTCTTTGAGAAGATAAACAAAATTGATAAACCATTAGCCAGAGTCATCAATAAAGAAAGGGAGAAGACTCAATAGAGTTAGAAATGAAAAAGGAGAAGTAACAGCTGACACTGCAGAAACACAAAGGATCATGAGAGGTTACTACAAGCAACTATATGCCAATAAAATGGACAACCTGGAAGAAATGGACAAATTCTTAGGAAAGCAAAACCTTCTGAGACTGAAGCAGGAAGAAATAGAAAATATATAAACAGACCAATCACAAGCACTGAAATTGAGACAGTGATTAAAAATTTTCCAACAAACAAAAGCCCAGGACCAGATGGCCTCAAGGTGAATTCTTTCAAACATTTAGAGAAGAGCTAACAACCATCCTTCTCAAGCTGTTCCAAAGTATAGCAGAGGGAGGAACACTCCCAAACTCATTCTACGAGGCCACCATCACCCTGATACCAAAACCAAAGATGTCACAAATAAAGAAAACTACAGGCCAATATCACTGATGAACATAGATGCAAAAATCCTCAACAAAATACTAGCAAACAGAATCTAACAGCACATTGAAAGGATCATACACCATGATCAAGTGGGGTTTATCCCAGGAATGCAAGAATTCTTCAATATATGCAAATCAATCAATGTGATACACCATATTAACAAATTGAAGGAGAAAAACCATATGATCATCTCAATAGATGCAGGGAAAGCTTTCGACAAAATTCAACACCCATTTATGATAAAAACCCTCCAGAAAGTAGGCATAGAGGGAACTTTCCTCAACATAATAAAGGCCATATATGACAAACCCACAGCCAACATCATTCTCAATGGTGAAAAACTGAGACTATTTCCTCTAGGATCAGGAACAAGACAAGGCTGCCCACTCTCACCACTATTATTCAACATAGTTTTGGAAGTTTCAGCCACAGCAATCAGAGAAGAAAAAGAAATAAAAGGTATCCAAATTGGAAAAGAAGAAGTAAAGCTGTCACTGTTTGCAGGTGACATGATACTATACATAGAGAATCCTAAAGATGCTACCAGAAAATGACTAGAGCTAATCAATGAGTTTGGTACAGTAGCAGGATACAAAATTAATGCACAGAAATCTCTTGCATTCCTATACACTAATGATGAAGAATCTGAAAGAGAAACTAAGGGAACACTCTCATTTACTATTGCAAAAAAAAGAATAAAATACCTAGGAATAAGCCTACCGAGGGAGACAAAAGACCTGTATGCAGAAAACTATAAGACACTGATGAAAGAAAATAAAGATGATACAAACAGATGGAGAGATATACCACGTTCATGGATTGGAATAATCAACATTGTGAAAATGACTATACTACCCAAAGCAATCTACAGATTCAGTGCAATCCTTATCAAGCTACCAATGGCATTTTTCACAGAACTAGAACGAAAAATTTCACTGTATGGAAACACAAAAGACCCTGAATAGGCAAAGCAATCTTGAGAAAGAAAAATGGAGCTGGAGGAATCAGGCTCCCAGACTTCAGACTATACTACAAAGCTACAGTAATCAAGACAGTTTGGTACTGGCACAAAAACAGAAATATAGATCAATGGAACAGGATAGAAAGCCCAGAGATAAACCCATGCACATATGGTCACCTTATCATTGGTAAAGGAGGCAAGAATAGACAATGGAGAAAAGATAGCCTCTTCAATAAGTGGTGCTGGGAAAACTGGACAGCTACATGTAAAAGAATGCCTTAACACCATACACAAAAATAAACTCAAAATGAATTAAAGGCCTAAATGTAAGGCCAGACACTATAAAACTCTCAGAGGAAAACATGGGCAGAACATTCTATGACATACATCACAGCAAGATCCTTTGTGACCCACCTCCTAGAGAAATGGAAATAAAAACAAAATTAAACAAGTGGGACCTAATGAAACTTAAAAGCTTTTGCACAGCAAAGGAAACCATACGCAAGATGAATAGCCAACCCTCAGAATGGGAGAAAATATTTGCAAGTGAAGCAACTGAGAAAGGATTAATCTCCAAAATTTACAAGCAGCTCATGCAGCTCAATATCAGAAAAACAAACAACCCAATCCAAAAATGGGTAGAAAACCTACATAGACATTTCTCCAAAGAAGATACACAGATTGCCAACAAATACATGAAAGGATGCTCAACATCACTAATCATTAGAGAAATGCAAATGAAAACTGAAATGAGGTATCACCTCACACCAGTCAGAATGGCCATCATGAAAAAATCAAACAATAAATGCTGGAGAGGGTGTGGAGAAAAGGGAACCCTCTTGCGCTGTTGGTGGGAATGTAAATCGATACAGCCACTATTGAGAACAGTATGGAGGTTCCTTAAAAAGCTAGAAATAGGGCTTCCCTGGTGGCGCAGTGGTTGAGAGTCCGCCTGCCGATGCAGGGGATACGGGTTCGTGCCCCGGTCTGGGAGGATCCCACGTGCTGTGGAGCGGCTGGGCCCGTGAGCCATGGCCGTTGAGCCTGCTCGTCCGGAGCCTGTGCTCCACAATGGGAGAGGCCACAACAGTGAGAGGCCCACATACGGCAAAAAAAAAAAAAAAAAAAAACTAGAAATAGAACTATCATATGACCCAGCAATCCCACTACTGGGCATATACCCTGAGAAAACCATAATTCAAAATGAGTCATGCACCAAAATGTTTATTGCAGCTCTATTTACAGTAGCCAGGACATGGAAGCAACCTAAGTGTCCATCGACAGATGAATGGATAAAGAAGATGTGATACATATATACAATAGAATATTGTTACCAAATGATTTACATACCAAATGTATAATAGATAGCTAGTGGGAAGCAGCTGCATAGCCCAGGGAGATCAGCTCGGTGCTTTGTGACCACCTACAGGGGTGGGATAGCGAGAGTGGGAGGGAGACGCAAGAGGTAGTAGATATGGGGATATATGTATATGTATAGCTGATTCACTTTGTTGTAAAGCAGAAACTAAGACACCATTGTAAAGCAATTATACTCCAATAAAGATGTTAAAAGAACATATATATATGGATATATATATATGAGTCACTTTGCAGTACACCTGAAACTAATAAAACATTGTAAATCAACTATACTTGAATAAAAAGTTTTGGGGAAAAAAAGAATCCATAATAACCAAATAAATAACCAAATAAATTCAGTGGAGAAATATAGGTCAGAGCAGATTTTCAGATTCAAATATTCCATCAGAATTTGCTGCAGAGTTTATTCCTTTCCCACTGAATTGCCTTTGCAACTCCATTGAAAATGTTCTTATACATATGGCTCTATTTCTGAACTCTATTCAGTCCCATTGATCTGTTTATCTCTCTACATATCAATACCACATTGTCTTGATTTGTCTCGTTTTATAGGAAATCTTGAAATCATAGAATTTGAAACTTCTTTTTCAGTTGTTTTGGTTATAGTAGAGATTATTTGTATTTCCATATGAATTTTAGAATTAGTTTGTTAATTTCTACCAAATAAAAAACGTGCTGCGGTTTTGACTGAGATTGTATAAAATCTATATCTTTACTTGTGGTGAACTGATGTCTTTACAATGTTGAGGCTTCTGGTCTCTGAATTTGGTGTGTCTCACTATTTAAGGGCTTTTAAAATTTCTCTCAGTGTTGTTTTATAGTTTTTCATGTACAGACCTTTCACATCTTTTATCAGATTTAGTCCTAAGTATATTATATTTTTGGATGCAAATGTAAGTGGTATTAGTTTATAATTTCAATTTCTTCTTGTTTTTTACTGGTATGTAGGAAGAAAATTGATTTTTCTGTACTGATCTCCTATCCTGATGCCTTCCTAAACTGACTTACATATTCCATTAGTTTTCTTCAGTTTCTATCAGATTTTGTGCAAAGATATTTATGTACCTCTAAATAAGGACAGTTTTACTTCTTTGTTTTCAATCAGGATGCTTTTTCTCTCTTTTCCTTGCCTGATTCAGTGAGTAGAACCTCGGGTAGAATTTCAAACAGAACTTATGAAAGTAGAGATCTCTGTCTTGTTCCTGATCTTTGGGGGAAAAAAATCGGCCTTTCACCATTAAGTATGATGTCAGCTGTAAATTTTTCATAGATGCTCTTTATAAGATTGAGAAAGTTTCCTTCTATTTCTACGTTACTGGGTTTTAGATTCAGTCGAAGACTGTTTCTGTGCCTAATAAGATGATCATATGGTTCTTCATTTTTATTGCATTAATATTATGAATTACATTGATTGATTTTCAAATATTAAACCGAGTGTGTACATTCCTGAGATAAATCTCATGATGCATTATCCTTTGTATATATTGTTGGATTTACTTTGCTAAAACTTTGTTTCGAATTTTTTACGTCTATGTTCATGAAGAAAATCAGTGTGTAGTTTTCATCTCGTGTAATGTCTTTGCCTGGTTTTGGTTTCATAGTAATGCTGATTTTATAGAATGAGTTGGGTAGCAATCCCTCTTCTCTGAGAATTAATGTATTACGTATTATTTCTTCTTCAAATGTTTGGAGGAATTCACCCATGAAATGAGTGGGCCTAGAGTTTTGTTTGTGCTAAAGTTTTTAAGTACAAATCTAATTTCTTTAATTGATGTAGGATATTCAAGTTATTTATTTCTTCTTGAGTAACCTTTAGTAGTTTGTGTCTTTCAAGACTTGTGTCCATTGCATCTAATTTGTTGAATTCATTGACACATAACATTGTTCATAATATTCTCTTATTGTCCTTTTTTTTTTTTCCAATTATCCTTTTAATAATTGTAGGATCTGTAGTAGCATCACCTGACTTATTCCTGATATTGGTTATTTATGTCTTCTCTCTCTTTTTCCTGATCAGTCTGGCTGGAGTTTTGTCAGTTTATTTATCTCCTCTCAAAGTCAGCTTTAATATTATTGACTTTATTATTTTTTTGCCTTCTAAACTACTGATATTTTCTCTGATCTTTATTGTTTCCTTTCTTCTACTGCTGTAGGTTTAATTTGCTCTTCTTTTCTTTTTTTAGTTTTTTAAGTTGGAAGCCTGGAAAATATTCTGTGTGCACTAGCAAAGATGTGTATTTTGCTGTTGTTGGGGCAAGTGTTCTAGAAATATCAGTTAGGTCAACTTAGTTTATACTTTGATTCAAATCTTCTTTATCCTTGCTGATATTCTCTCTACTTTTTTAATCAGTTGTTGAGTGAGCAATAATAGCAAAATCTCTGATGGATTTGTAGATTTTTCTATTCTCTTTATAGCTCTGTCAGTTTTTGATTCATGCATTTGAAAGCTCAGTTACTAGATGCATAAACATCTAGATTATTATGTTCTCCTAATGAATTGACTCCTTTATCCTTATGAAATGACCTTTGTCACATCTCTTCGTTGTTCCTTTTTTTTTCTTTGTCTCTCTTCTTCTGGAGTAATAGAATAATTTTTATGATTCCATTTTGTCTCCTTTGTTGAGTTATTAACTATAACTCTTTGTTTTGTTACTTTAGTGATTGTTTTAGGGTTTATGGAATATACATCCTTAACTCATTACAATCTACCTTCAAGTAATATTGTACTACTTTACATACACTATATAGAACCTTACGATAATACACTTCCTTCTCAAGGACGGGGAGGCTCGGAGAGTAACCACAGAACGTGAAGTGAGGAAATGGGCCGCAATGCCAAGTCTACGTTCTTAGCCAGTGGGCCCTGCTTCTCTCTCAGAGCAAAGCTCTTCTCCTGTTGACTTAGCACAGGATAGAGAGGAAGGAATTCACAAAAATTGTGGAGCATCTCTGAACGTCCAAAGAATTTTCCCTTGAGAGGCTAAAGAGGAAGGTTTGTAGACCAAGAGTCCTTGTTTAATCTCCATGAGTACCTCCCACGGACTTGTTCACCAAACATAATTTCCACAGACTGTAGATGTACAACGCCAACATTTTCTCATTATTTAAAAACCAGCTTTCACATGTGGAGTTTGAAATTTGCCTGTTTAGTGTTTATATTTTTCTTCACTCACAATATTCTGACCTGTGAAAAAAAGAATACTAAGTGGTCAAGGTGATCTTTTTAAAAACAGCTCTTAATATCACAGAAACTATGCTTTTTGTTTAACTTTGTGTTACCCTGGAAAGAGTCTAGTATTAATTTAAAAAAAGCTTAAATGACTTTCAAAAAAAACGCTTTCTTCTCCGCTTAGAATTTGTGCTATCGTTGTCAGACATTTTAATTTTACATATTCTCTAAAGCTTATACAACATGGTAATTGTTTTTCTTTAAACAATTATTTAAAATAATTATCTTTTAAAGACTTTTAAATAATAGGGAAGAAGACTTATGTTAACCCATGCAGTTACCATTTCCAGTCCTTTCATTTTTGTGTGTGTAGATCCGTATTCCCCGCTATTTTTATTTTCCTTCTGCCTGAAGGATGTCATTTAACATATCTTGCAGTGCAAGCCAGTTGGTGATGAATTCTTTCAGCTTTTGTATATTTTTGTTTGGAGAGACATTTTTGGTGGGTATAGAATTCTCAGTTTGACTTTTTTTCTGTCCCTACTTTACAAATATTGCTTCACTCTCTTCTCCCTTTCATTTTTTTCTGATAAGAAATCTGTTATTCATATTTTTGTTTCCCTGTATGTAACATGTCTATTCTGTCTACATTTAGAGTTCTCTTTTTATCACTGGTTTTGAAAAATTTGATTTCTGTCTCTCAGGGATCACTGCCCTTCATTATCTGATGTAAGTGCCTTGCAAGCCATTGTTTCATGTATGATATGGAAGTATTTAGAAATTTGATTTTGTTTTGAAAGTATGCTCTCAACCTTAGTATTTGAAAATAACATCTCTTTCTTCTTTGTGTTATTTCCACTACATATATTTCAGAAAGGCAATGGCTTTATTTTTCAATATATTGAATTATAGGTTTATGTCTCTGTTATTGATCCACATTCACATTTGTCTGTAATTAAAACCTGGCCATTTAAACATATATTTTCTACTTGTTAAAATATCAGAAATCGTTTGTCACTTTATCATCCTGCTATTGCCAGAGTAAACACAACTATCTCTCATTCTCCAGAGATCCAGATCTTTACAGTTGGGTTGCTTGTTGAAAGTTTGTGGTCATCTTATCATGTCTACCGTACTCCTACAAATCCAAATTAATACATTCTGTAATATCAGGTTTTCACTTCTGTCACACAGGGATAAACTCCAGAGGCACTCTTGGGATTTCTGTCATTGCAATGATCAAATTGTATTGAAAGATATCCACTTGGGTTTGGCGAAATCTTTGATGTTGTCTAAAAGAATGTGAGCCAGGTGTAACTTCTGTCTTAAAAGATGTAATAACCAAAACCAACCAATATCAGTGCTGACAAATACCAATCAAATGTGTACATCCTTGTTGACATCTGAACAATCAAGTAAAAATCAAGGTAGTGTTAGAAACTTAAGCTTACATATACCTACATTATTCATGTATGTAACATATATTAATCTTCAGCTGTATCTGAGATGTTGCAGAGCAGAGTTACCTGTACTTACCTATACTTACTTTTTTTTAGTAGAGTTTCTTGTTGCTTCCTAACCCTAACCCTAACCTGCCCCCTTCATGATTCTTATTTGATGGTGCTTGGGAATGTCTATTTTGTTTCAGGTTCTCCTGGTGATACTGATGTGCAGCCAGGCTTGAAAATTATTGTGTTATTTGACATTACTGGGAAATCAGTATTTCATGGAAACAGATATTTAAACATGACTTTAAAGACCCTTAAGTACCACTTAAACAATTAACAAAAG